>NW_026962011.1:1950874-2258675 GCF_032445375.1 Bacillus rossius redtenbacheri | reverse complement strand
ACAAGATGGCGGACATGACATCATACTACCTGACGATATATATGCTTTGAAAAAAAAAGTGGTGGGAGTCAGTATGCCTGCGTCCACTGTGAGGGAAGGATCGGTCATCATTTTTAATTTTTTTGCACTCGTCGGGTTCGAACCGAGGACTCCGAGCTCCGTGTCGTAAATGTTTTTTTTTTAAATATTTTTTATTAAAAATATTATTATTTAATTTTTTTATAATTTTAAAATTTTTTTCATTAAAATCGGATAATAAATTTAAAGATGGCGGCCGTAACAGAAATTGCAATGGTGACATCATAATTCAAAATGGCGGATAACACAATGCCGGAATGTTCGAGAAAACGAAATGACGTCATCCAAGATGGTGGATCCAAGATGGCCGTCGGGGTCAAGGTCAAAGGTCAAGGTCACATCCTGATAGAGGCTTAACTGAGGCTTGAGTTAAGGATGCTTAAGCCTCTATCAGGACATTTCTAGCCGCTGGGATTTTTAAGGACTAAAACGGGAAATTTTCCCTCGAAACGGGAATTTTTCCCTCGAAAACGGGAATTTTTTTTCTTAAAACGGGAAATTTTGAGTCATTTTGAGTCATTTTTGAGGAATTTTGAGGAATTTTTGCCGCCGTGACGTCACAAATCCAAGATGGCGGACACCGGCACCGGCACCACCGCCTGAGGCCTGTCCTCGGTCCGGCTATTGTATACTACTAATTTATAATAATTAATGACAGTAAAATAAAATTTATTTCATAGCCATAAAGCATGGTGTCCACTAGAATGTAGGTATTCCTTCACCCACGCATTAAAAGTTTGATAAACTTAATATATCACTTCAGTGGATGAATAGGCTAGGCTGTAAGGGTTAAATGAACCCGTGAAAATTCCGGGTCTCTGTTCATGTCTGCTCATTTTCAGTCGCTAGGCCGTAAGACGCTAGCGGGAGACACGCGGTATTTGTTTATTCCAGGCTCGACGGGAGGATCACTGCCGCGACGGCACAGGAAGTGGGGATGTGGGTCACTGCTGCTCGCGCGAGCGATAGCGCGACCCCGCCCCCTCCCCGCGCCGATAGCTCGGGCAGGTGGCTCGCGTGTGTTCCTAGAACACAGGTCTCTGCGAGTTTCTGCAGCGTCGCGTCACGTCACGTCAGAATGGGTCGTCAGTATCAACGGGGCGGGGCGTCCAGCAAAACCCACAGACCGAATCACCTGACTTTCATCACACCTTTCCAGGTCTTTTATAATTTTTTTCGCTGACCAAAAATATATTTATTTAGACAACACCCTTAACCTGATGTAGTCACAACTTCCTAACGGATGCTTCAATGGGTGGGACAAACAATGACGACACAGTAACCTAAAGCCTGGGAATTATGTAAAAAGAGGTGTTTCTGACATCATACTATGTATGGCTTACATTTCCATGACTTCTCCCTGATTTTTTTTACATTAAAAATTGTCCGACTTTTCCAGAATTTTCTCCTTTTATTCTGTGATGCTGGACACCCTGATCCCGGGACCATTTTAACGTATCCCATGTCTTGTTCTCACTGCGCGTGGCTGGGCGATCCTGGTCAGAAGTTTGACGCATCTTACGTCGTTCAAGAATCTTTACCTGTTGATTTACGCCTAAAAATTACTCGGAAAACACGCGTTTCAGCCATTTTAACTCTTCTAAAAATACAGTTTAAAAACTTTATCCGAAATCAAAAGTACTTTTCGGCCCTCATCGAACTCTTAAATTCTTTTCGTAAGCAGACCTCACTAGGATATCTTGAGTAGTACTGAAATCGCTTTTATTTCCCCCTTAAGCTCTGCACACAGTATGTGTGACCGGGTAGGCGGAGCCCTTAAGAATTCTCCAAATATTTTCTATAGGAGATAGATCCGGACTTGCTGCTGGCTACTCCAAAACAGACACGTTTCTTTCGTAGTCATGTATGTGTTATCTTCGCCGTATGTGGCCGTGCGTTATCTTGTTGGAAAAGGTATCGTTTTCTGCCAAGCAATCGCTCCACTGATGGGCGAAGATTTACGTCAAAAACGCGTGGAACCATTATCGTACCCGTACAACCATGCAACCCCACACCATCACAGAGCTTGGTTTAAGAACCACGCGCTTGTAACAGGATGCATAGTTCGCTCATCCGTCTTCATAATAACCTTTGGACTAATATGTCCATATGAAACCTTAAAAATGGATTCATCTGTCCAAAGTACATTGTTCCACTCAGATGAAGTCCAGCTGAGGTGAAATTTGGCCCACACAACACGCTGAAGTTTATTCGATGAAATGAAAAATGGCTCGCTTTGTAGAATGCGATGCGTATATGCTTCGGAAATTGCCTTTCCAAAACTTTTTTCTGGCCCAAGTGACTAGGTTTGCGACTGCCAAGTGCCTATTGTTACGAATATGTCGACGAAATAGGCGTACTTCCCGATCCGTCAACGTTCGCTTCCGACCGGGAGCCTTACTCCGGCAGCTATTTCCAGTTATAGTGAAACGTCATATGATACTGCACACTTAGGCTTGTGTCAAGCATCACTTTCGGCCAATTTGGCGCTGCGAAATACAATTTTGTTGCTGTTGTATGATTTGATTGCGTACCGCAAGATCCTTAGCTAGTTCCATGCCACGTTTCCGCTTAGCACTGATATCGATTGCGAATTGCTCGCCCTTACATGCTATTTGCTTGCTCTGACGTCATTGCCTCAGCATTGTGCGCTAAACGGCTGGAATATTCTTATTCTTTCTACCGAACGAACTTTATACGAAGCGTTGGGATTCAGAATGCACCTTTTAGACCAACTTTCCGTTTTTTTTTTCAGTTGTGATATTTGTACATTGTCTACAACTTCATATAAAACTATGCATTTTAAACCGTTTCGATGACCCCGCACTTTTTTTTAAAAATTACAGAAACCTTAGTGAACGAACTTCATTAACGTCAACGTTGCACGTTGAAGTGCCGGCTTCGGTACGAGGGATTCTGGGTTAGAATACAGGGAAAGGCATGGATCTGTATGTGCAATTATTGTAAGAGCAAAACATCGATGTTACCATAGCCTGCGTCATAAAACGTGTCTCAGATTCCACAGTTATCAAAAGTAATATTAATGGTCTACGTATGTATCCTTCTGCCACTGTTCTGTCAACAGCTTGTAAACATGAGATTGTCTGTTCGTAAAAAAAAAATCATGTCATGCTCATGGGTACCACTATCTACTTTTAACGACTGTCAAATCTGAGACAAGTTAAATGAGACAGACTATCGCCAGGTTACTATGGAAATTTTCAACTAGCTATCAAAGTTCGTAGTTACGCAGTCCAAGCTTCCAATTTGCGCGCTGGAGCGAAGCGAGCCGCAACCTAGTTTGGTAGCAACGAGTGTCTGGTTATCTTACCAGGTGTGACTGACCGTTAGGCGCTGTTTGTGGAAAACATCCGTCGGACATTTTCGCTGGGGTGTGCGAAATCCTGGTCGGGATACACTTCGCAGTTTTCCGCTTCTGTATGTTTGTTTCGTTATCCCGCGGTCACGACCAGGAAGCGTGTGTAGTGTTCTCACGGGGAGGGGTTCCGAACGCAGCCTGCGAGCCTATTCTTCCCCGACGCGGAGGTATGTAACGGTTTCGCGCTCTAGGAAACTACATATGTTCCTTCCCCTCGCCCTTGGCGGATCCATCGTCGGGCTTCCGGTTCTTCTCCGCGTGCTCCCGACACGTCATCTTTGAGCGCGCCACGCTCGGGGAAGTGTTTGTGTTTTTTTTTTTTTTTTTGCCCTGTGCATCGGGTCCTCCATTGTGTTGTGACGCCTCCCACAGCTCGCCGTTAGACGCACCGTAATCCACGGCAGTCGGGGGAGTTGCAGATAAACCCGCGACCTCAACTGTGTACAGTACATCTCAGATGATTAATTATTATTACTTTTTTTTTGGTGTGTAATATCTTAGCTCTCGGTTCACGGCCATTTGGTTGGAGTAATTCCGTGCATGGAACGGAAGTCGCACGGAACGGAAAATGTGTAACCACGGTGCTGCCAACTGCGGTGGATGGGGAGCGAGCCAAAGTTCATAGAGGCAATGATTAATTAATTTTTAACACGATGGGCAGTATTTCAATAAAATTCCTTGTCGAAATTAAGGCCAAATCCGGGGTTTGGTATTTGACTGAAAGCAAACAAGTAGAAATAATTTCGAAATATTGATATCAAGTTTAAATACAGTGAAGACCATAGTGTCTTGCACTTCAGATAAAATCATTTATTAGTACTTAAAATTGCAGCTGTAACGTTTCTTAAAGTAATTTATTTTAATTCAATTAATTTTTATTAAGTTAAACCACCACAAGGTCATTACTTGTAATTTTGTGTTAGCGCAAGGAAGTTTAATTTTTTTAACAGAAGATATTAATGATTTGTTTTAATTGGAATGATTATATAAAGTCAGTACTTAAGTTGTAATCTATATTGCACTTTTTATTTTGTTTACGTTTTATTAACATAATTCAATTTATTTCTTAAAGGCGTAGACTTTGCATCAATTATTCACAGAAAATCTTCAGAAGACGAAACGCTAAGTTAATATTGGTCTGTGAGCAACTTTGCTCACGGATTTGTTGCTCATTCGGCTAATGATGACACGCGCCGGAGATAGTGAGAGTTAGAGTCAAAATCATTCTTGGCACGATTAAAAATTATACACTTGATAAACTAGTTTGATTCCTTCTACAATCACGAGGTCTAATCACTTTGAGCAGGGCCGTAGCCAGCATTTTGTGAAGGAATGTAAAAAGTTATATATATATAATTACTTATAAGTAAGTTTTCTTTTTAATTAACTAATGATCTTTCAATGAATTTTTCCATGGTGTCTGTCATATTGTTTACGTTTGAAAAAAGTTAAATATAGGTTTAAATGACAATATATTTGTACAAAACCTGTGTTACATCTTTACTTTGTTGTTTATTTATTTTGATATTGTTTATCTCGACCGTTTTATTTTTCTTTCTCCAAGGTTTTTCGATTAATTAATGTTACAAAATTGCGATACTTATCATTTTTCAAAGCTTTCATATTTACAGTTGGCCATCAAGCTTTAACCTAAACATTCGCGCATTTTGTACTTAATTACCACGTTCGCAAATAAACTTTAATTTTAACACGCGCAGATAAAGTTACTATGATTGCGTTGGCAACTATATTTCTCAACAACTTCTTGGTTGCAGTTTGCTAAGTTTCCTTTGTATGTACTGTGGAATCAGCAGACGGATAGCGAAACGTATACATTTTGCGCTTCCGTGTTAAGTGTCCGCATGTTAAGTGTTTCGTATTATTCAACAGGCCTTGAAGATTCCTTGCTGCAATTTTCGTTTCTCGCGAAGCGTGTGTATTATGTCGGCCCGGGGGGGGAGGGGGGGGGGAGGAGAGTTTAAATCGCTAGTTTCACGCATGTAAGAGTGTATGCGCCAACTTATTCTGTGCAATTCCTCTCTTCCCGTTGATTGATAAAGTGAATGCAGGGGCCATTTACACACAACTACTCGATGCTTGGTCTTTTTTTAAAGTAAAAATCATGCATAGACAAAATTTAATTTAAAAATAAAATATTACTTCACTATGTTTTAGAAATGGCGCATATATTTAGTTGTTTTAAAGGGGTTTTGTAAAATCAAAATTTTTGATTATTTAAAAATTATATAAGTACTAAAAATTAAATATTTGCAATAAATGCTGCATTAGAACGATCAACATTAAACTGTATACCACAAGATTTCATTATCTTATGTATGCTAGAATTGAAGTATATTATTTGCATTTAGTTTGAGAAAAAAATCGATTAAATAAGGGCTGTTCTAATTGACGAAACCTTTAACACTAGAACTACCAAGGGGGTCATTTTGACCCCTTACGATATTTTTATATGATGCCAAATCTATATATCTGATTCAAATTAACAGACCTTTCGTGACTTTTCCTAAAATTATGTTGTTAACAATTTTTGAACATCGAGTTACTCAGGTTTTATGTGTAAACTATTTAATTATAATATTTTTGTCCAATTTTACCTAGAACAACCGACAGGGGTCAAACTGACCTCTGCAGAAAAGTATTCAGTTTGTGATTAATAAATGCCACAGAAGTACATATTAGTAAATAAGTATTTTTAGTAATGTCTTATTAAGAAAAAATACTCCTTTTATGGATAAATAATGTGTCCAAAGGATATTTGGTGTGGAATATCTGCGAAGGAAACAATTGCTCTCTCAGTTCATGGTCATGCAGCGTCATTCCGTAGGGCCTGTGATATTGTTATCTGACTCCGCCTTTCCTCTCACTAGTGAGAAATATTAAATACAAAGATAATTATCATCTCGTCTTACAGTGTGTTGCGGTTTTCTGACATTACAAAGCAATTAGTTATCTTCCTCTATCTACAGTTTCTGTGTTACTAGTTTCCAGTTATTCCTCCGCTTGAGATTGGTTCTATTTTTTCATCAATTTTGGAGGACGGGTCGTGAAATGTATTTCCTTTTAGTCTGTTACATTTGCAGTTGAGAGAGAGTTCTTTATTGTCTTAGGTAATTGTTTTTTGGTAAACTCTATGTCATTGTACAATCGTTCGAATGTATGATGGATTGTCGCCAAAGACTAACTACAGATCAGGCACTCCGATATTTTCAAGATATTTGTGAAACAAACTGAGGCAGTGAAAATAGTGATAATGATTTGTCTAGTGGTGAAGAATATGTACCTCAGAACAGCGATAGTGACAGACATTCTGATGAAGAGGCGGAATCGGAAATCCTACAAGACGCCAATGTCCGTAAAACATCACGGGCTACTACTCCTTCAGTAACACAAGGAAAAAATGAACAGGTAGCTGAGCAGCAAGCTTCTCAGATGGAAGTGGAAGATGTTGAATTCGCCCCACAAGATGATCATGCTCAGGTATTGTGTAGTAGTCGATGGGCTAACCGCAGTAGAAGTAGCAGTAGGTGCAAAACAATTCAACGTGTGAAACCAACAAAGTGTTCTTCACTGAAAAAGATGCCACCTGAATCTGCGACTGTGTTGCGAGGTACTGGGACAGAATTGTTACACGTTCGAGGGATGCAACCTCAAGGTCCTGTGCCGTGTGTACATGTAGGGCCTGCTGTCGGTCACATTGAGGTTTCTATGGATGGAACAGAGTGGGAGGTGATTGACTTTGGGAACATCCTTCCTGATAGACGGGGAGCTCAAAATGTAGTAAAATAAAATAATGGTCCTACACTTCATGCTAAGCGACAGATCAAGGATAATTCTCGGCTAAGTGCGTGGAGACTGTTGCTGACACTAGACATCCTTCTACATATCAAGACATCTACTGAGAATGAAGCCCGCAGAAAATTACATGATAATAAATGGACCATCACACTCGTAGAACTTGAAGCTTTCATATCAATAATTTATGCTCGAGGGGCTTATGCAGCAAAAGGTCTGGAGCTATCTGCACTGTGGTCAAGCATCTGGGGACCAACATTCTTTACGCAAACCATGTCGAGAAATAGATTTTGCGAAATAATGTAATTTCTCCGCTTTGATGATCGAGTTACACTTAGTGAACGTTTACGGACTGATAAGTTTGCACTAGTGTCACATGTGTGGAATGGCTTTATACAAAATAGCATTGCATGCTACAAGCCTGGTATAAACATCACAGTGGATGAGCAGCTTTTCCCAACAAAAGCTAGGTGCCCATTCACGCAATACATGGCCAATAAGCCAGATAAATTTGGGATAAAATTCTGGCTGGCATCAGATGTCGACTCTAAATATCTAGTCAATGGGTTCCAGTATCTTGGAAAAGAAGATGACCGACCCCGTGATCAGCACTGAGCACCTACGTAGTTCTACGCCTATTGTAACCATATTTGCTTAGCGGCAGAAATGTAACTACGGACCGCTTCTTCACTTCTCTAGAACTCTGCCATGCACTGAAGGACAAGAAAACCAGTTTAGTCGGCACTGTCAATCTCTCTAGGAAGGAGCTGCCACCTACTGCTAAAAATTGCAAACAACAGTTGCATACAACATACGTGTACAGGAACAAGGACACAACACTTACACTGTATCAGGGGAAAGTCAGTAAAAATGTGATCCTCATGAGCTCACTCCATCCAAATGAGAGCATTGCTGACATTGAAAAGAAGACTCCTGAAACCATCCAATACTACAATGCCACTAAATTTTGCGTTGATGTTCTGGACCAAATGGCGCGGAAATATTCTGTCAAATCAGGATCAAGACGTTGGTTGGTTCATGTTTCTTTCAATGTGTTGGATTTGGCGTGTATCAATCCATGGATCCTGTACAAAGAAGTAACTGGAAGGAAAATCAAAAGAAGAAAATTTATCCTGGAGCTGTGCGAAGAGCTACGAGTGGCTTACCTGGCTAACAAGAATACCAAGCCACATATTGTTAGCAACGGCGATGAAGAAACAGAAAAATCGCGAAAGAAGTGTGGCAACTGCAGAAAGAACAAAACAATGGCAAATTGTGCTGCATGCAGAAAACCAGTGTGTGGTAAATGTGTTGGGAGAAAACGCCTCATCTGTGTAAAATATAAATAGGATTTTATATGATGTCAAGTTTTGCTGAAAATAGTAGTGTTATAATTGTTTTACTGGTAATGTTTAGGCTGAATAATAACATTGATATTACGTTTTTATTTAATGTTGTTGAACAATAGTATTTCCATTTTTGGTACAATAATGCATTGCTGCAGAAGGAAATAAACAATGACTATTGTCGCAGCAATGTATAAAAACATTGTGTGGTTATGATAGTACTAGGAGTAAAATTTAATGTGGCGAATTATATGTCATATTAGTGACTGAACAATAGTGGTTATACTGTTCCTGCAGAAATAACACATAAAAAGCAAATATTGCAGGATGTACGAAACCTAGGTGTGGTAAATGCATTTCAAGTAAATATCGCATATGTGTAAATGTATCCAGGATTTAGTGTCTTGTCAAATTTTAGGTGAATAAAAATAGTGCATTAATTTGGTTTTGTAATTTTTTTAGATAAGAAAAACTTAAGTCAGTACAACATTTCTTGGCTCTGCAATAAAGTTGTCACAACTATTTAAGAACTTATTTTTTAAAGATAAAAATTAAAAAGGGTCAAATTGACCCCTCGTGGTAGTTCTAGATAGTCAGCTAGTGCCGGTAGTCCTAGTGTTAAGAAACAAATAAATACGGTAGTATTATGGATTTACTTAAAATTATGAGCAAAATGCAAAATCATGAAATTATAGGAGAGTAATAAAGGATTCTTCACCTTTAAGACCGGTCGATCATGGTTGTTTACTTTGCGCTATCTATTAGTGCCTCGCTCGCAACAATGATTTGAAGATATCCGCCTATAAGGGTCTCGTTTGAAAGTTATTTAATGAAGTGTACACGTGGACATTTAAGTAAAGATTTTGCTTGAGAAAAGAAAACTAAAATATTAAATTATGATATTTATTTAATTGGTTTTGATATTTTTTCATAAGTCAGTTGTTTGACGCTATCGTTAATACAAGCCATAATTTTATATATACATATATATATGTATATATGTATATATATATGTGTGTGTGTGTGTGTATGTGTGTGTTATATAATAAATGAAACACAATATCAAGTTTGCATGAAATACATGCCTACCTACAGTAACATGTGTGTAAACCGGCATTAAATATAGACTTCTTGCAAACACAATTCCTTCTGCTTCTGTTTATGAGGCATTTTGGGCTAGGTGTGGGAGGAAATGCATTTATTGTAGTCCGCTATAAGGATTACAACCATCCTTCCAAATAAAACTTACTGTAAAATTGTGTAGCTGAGTTGCTGTAATTTTTTTTATTCTGTCTTCACTATATATTTTTTTCCATTTAAATCCTGGAAGTGAGAGGTCTACTCTATATCCCTCCCCCTTCCCACTTCTCGGCCACGTCACTGTTTTGAGAAGTTCTTTATGCGGAATGCCGTGGGACGGAAAAGAATAATACAGTGAAGTAAGAACTGTTGCACGCTGAGGACAGGTTTGCCAACCGATTTATTCCGCTCATTGTGTCCACTCAGACTGATGCATCATTTCCGAACTTTCTCTTGCGGTGTGTTTACTACAACGTTGGCTGGTGGGGTCATTGTGCTTTCACTTCCGCCACCATTTTCCACCTGCAGTCGGTAATAGAGCTCTGTTTTTAGTTTGGTTTTTGTAACTTGTAGTTCAATGAAGGTTAATTTTCAATAAAGAAGGCCACCAAAACATATGCCTAAATTTATTTTGCACAGAAAACTTTTTTTTTGGTACTTTATTAATAAAAGTTTTCTGTAGAAACCAGTTAACATTATATAATTTGTAATACTACAAGTACACGACTGTACATTTTTACAACACATTGCTATTATGAATTACGTCTTGGTAACAATACTGAATAATTCTTGTCGCGCTTACGAAAATTGTTAAATATTGATTGATGTTTAATACAATCATAATGTTTTTAAACCATGGGAAAGATAAACGAATATTCAACAATTGACCTTTAATTTTTTATCATTCTAATTTGTGCGTAGTTAATACTGGAAAGCTATTCAGGGAACCGTTTACCAATTACTTTGAACATACTGGGACAACACAAAGCATTAATTCCCGGCTAAGAATCCGAACCCAGTAGTAATGCAAACGTTTTTTATAGCGAGACAATTGCTTTCATGTAAACGTACAAATTTGTAACTATCTGTAATTCTACATGATTATTTCAGTTCCATTCACACAAAAAAAATTACAGTGTGGACACATTTTGTGTGTGGTAGGTTTTTATTTGAATGGCTTATGATTTTATGCCATTTATGATTAGGTCAGAAGTAACTATACTACACTCTGTATTTATTTATTAATGATACTTACTGTACAAAAATATCAAAGTTTTTAGTTTGACATCTTGTGCCGAGGGTTTTTGTAGGCTACCATACATACAAGTTTGCTCAAAATTGGCAGACTTATGGATATAAAAGTTTTCTATTTTTTTTTTTTACTTGAGCGTAGAAAATGCCATAACGCCGACACAAATTCAGTATTGCTAACTAGTGCAGTTTTCCTTTTAGAGTTATGACAAATGTGGCTTTAATTTGCAGCTTGCATGTCTTCTAACGTCTATATAATTGATATAAATAATCACAGCCGTGCTCTACTTAACCAACTAGACACAACGATAACTCAAATGCCATAAAGATATTAAACAAGTTTTTCCACGTCTGTTTGACATATATCGAGTCTCACAAATTAAAAAAAAAAAATTCTACAAAATGTTAAAGACGATTTTCAGTGTTTGTCCAAATAAATACACAGTTTGTGAAAATCTTTAATTTTTTTTTATAATATTGCGTGTGACAGACAGATGGAACAGCAACAACAATACGGCTCTGTCGGACTTTTTGGGTATTAGGCCTCGCCATCTTGCAACTTCAAATATTTTAATACCACTTGCAATAAAGCTTCCGTGCTAAATATTTTGGTTTTAACATGGCATAGGACTGAGCTCTGGCTACTTGTTGAAGTCATCACTTATGAACTGGTGTGGTCATCATGATAGTTTTAGTCGCTCGCGTTAAATGATAAGTTATTTCCCCGCTATGCTTACAGAATAGAGCCCGTCAGTAAATATTTAGTTGCAACAAGGTATAGAAGGTCTGAGAGATATGATTTATTCATTGACATGCCAAAAATTGGGATAAATAGTTCAGAACTAGAATTATTCCGAAAGAATGGAAAAATCCGAGATGGTGTTGGCCAAATCCCCCTTTTGAACCCCACTTCCCGGGTAGTTCACACTGCATCTTTGATATTCGTGCCGAAAACAGACAAATCACATGCTTCTACTTCGTGGTACGTGCTCACAAGAGTGTAAGTCTTTAAAATTTTCGAATCCAGAAAAAACTTTGTTTTATTCTTTTGCTGACTTTTTATAGTCAAAATAGAACAAGCGTGCGTTTATAATTTTAATTAGTTTATATGTTCTCAAAATCAGCGTTTAAGTTAATTGTTTCAAATATATATTTTCGTTTCAAAGTTGTAATGAAAGAAAATGCAAGCATCAAAATATGGCATCTGAAACGTCACGGCCCTTCTGCGCTGTCAAGTTGATAATACCCTTCCGTTTATTCTTCTGCTGATTGTTTATCCACCGTTGTTTGCTTTCGTGTTCAAGACATCGGTCTCTTTGCCCTCCTATCTTGCGCTGGGATTTTTTTTATCTGAATATAGAAAGCAGAGCCTTATATGTTGTAATTGGTTTTACATATTCTAGATTTTATGTAATATCCCAAGTTTTTATGTTTACTCTTTTCTTAGTGAATATAAACAACCAAGTATCCTTTTGAAATTCCCCCCTCACGTGTAAGTGATATTAAACTGTGGTTTCTTTTTATTCTATTCGCAGATTTTTCAGCATACATCTGTAAATCAACATTTCAAAAATTGAAATTCCTTTCATTTTTTGAAAATACCAAAGGCCCGCATCTTACTTCCACACTCAACACAAACATTGTAAAAAAAATTTTTTGGAAAGTTTTTTTTAACTCATTTCTGATACACTATTATATCATCTTTGCTTTCGTAAAGTTTCAATAAGCTGTTAAAAAAAACCAAATACATTTAAAAAACCTCTGAGTCTAGTGATTTAAGTAAATTGTTAACTTACAGACTTAATTTAATTTACGAAATCAACTTTTGTAACTTAACGGTGAGTTTTTTCCTCCTTGTAGATACAGGAAATCATAAAATAATTGAATTCTTAAATCCACTAAAACTTTTGGCAAAATGGATTACCTGTTCTGGTAATCCGTCTGTTTTAGTGCTGAATATAGCATGGTTATATCAATCCCTAAAAGTAAGTTATTTTACCTTGTTAGATAAAGTAAGTTGTTAACTGTAGCCTACCCAAGAGAAATGTTTCGAGATAGGACACCGAAATCAATAACTGTGGTTAATTCTAAATGCGTAGCAAGTATTTTTACAGTGGCAATTATAACAAAAGTATCAAAAATAGTAAAAGCATACGTTAAAGTGAATTTATAATATTTTCACAAATTTTTATTTTTTCTTGAGCTGAAAAAATACACCCTGTTATAAAATTGTGGATCTTTTCACGTTTAATACCTAATTCATTAATACTTTAATAAGTATTTTGTGTATCTGCGAATGTTTTCGATGTCACTGAAATACCAAGTAGAAAACCGTAACAAGCAGTAAAAAAAATATCTGCGACGTAAACTGTATGGGTTTGTTTACCAATAGTGTTGCATTCTTTATTTATACACCATTGAATTGGTCGTAAAATACTGACGGTCAGAAGGGAAAATCTAAATCCGTTATCTCGCAAAGGAAAATAAAGCCAGCCATGTTTGACATTAGGTTTTGCTATTCATGGATGAATCCATGTAGATATTTATTTTCTTGTTGGTTATATGACTAGTAACTTTCTATAATGACAGGTTTATCTCAAGAGCTTTTTTGATTTAGCCTATACTGAGCGTCTTCGTTTGATTGCTTTGACGAGTATGTCGACAGAACGTCACGAGTATTTTTCTAAACATTCTAGTTCAATGATGCCATAAATTTGGCTTCCATACACCTCTCTCTCAAAATAAAGAACTACCTTATACGGAGAACCATGAAATATCTTAAACAAAATGGAATGTATCTGGTTATTGCGGTGGCTGGAGATTAAATTGACTAATAAATTATTCAAGCCAAGCAATCGAAAGTCGTTGGTTTAACACTATGCGTGAAAACGATCATAATAGTTTTTTTTAGTTAATTTATATTTATTCAGCGATAGCCTTAAAGTCACTGCCTAAATAAATTGCAAAGATTGAAATTTATTTCAAAATACATAATCTATCAATTACAAGAATAATTTATAGTAGGCCGGCAGTTTTACGAAAGTTTACTACTTTTGCTATAGCCCTTTAAGCACATATTACACATAAAAAATATGATAAAAAACTGTTTTTGCATGCATTGAGTTACGATCTATGATAGCCTGGTTGTGATATTTTGCTCTAAAAATTTGTTATTTAGAAATGACTCAGCGTTTTTAGTTTTAACCTATGTGATTTTGAATCAGAGAAATACAAATAAAAGTATTTTAAACACCGGGGTATTCACAGATCTTTAAATAACGTCTGTTCACATTCTAACAACCCGATTTAAAAAAAAACTGTATCGTGCTTACGCATTCGGTCTCTCGCTGTGTGTCTTCAGTTATTTCTGTCTGCTGTTTTTAACCGACGCCACCTCACACCTACCACTCCCTCCCCTCCCCTCCTCATCCAAAGAACCCTTGCGGGCGGTCTCCTGGAGCCGCTTCCTTTGCGTCGTTGGCACCACTGCGCGCGTGTGAGACGACAGGCTGGCCAACCTGCATGGAACCACCTGGTTGCAATGCAACGGAAGTGGTCTTTCCATCTCGCGCCTCCCGATTTCATCGTCCAGTTCAGTTTGTTTAGAACTTTTTCGAAGGCGAGTAAGATATATTACAGAAGATTTTTTTTTAATTTATTGACTTATTTTCCGTGTTGAAGTTAAAGCGTGCTGCCTTGTCTACCACTTAATGTAAAGTTACAACAAAACAATCATACATAACTAACAAAACCTAAATAAAAGACAACAAACAAGAATATAATATTAAAATTACAAAATATAATACAATCTAAAAAAAAATTTCTAGCAGGTAATGAAACATGACACATGAAACATATCAAACTGCATGTTACTGATATCACAGTTAATACATTTTGTAAAATAGTAAATACAGGTAAGTAATATATTGATCCAAAAATTGAAATTAAACTAATGCCAAATACTTGGAAACTAAAAACCATTAATCAAATAATTAAAATCCTCTGTTATAGAAATTTAATTTAAATTCCATCATTCAAATAATTACTTTTTTGTATACATCAAAATAACAGCGACAACAAATTCACTAAAGATTTGATTTTAATATCTAAATAACAGTATGAATATAAATGATTGATGATTTTGGCGTGCCTGGGTTGACAGACAGCTGCGTACCCAAAATATTTTTCGGTAGCTTCTGTACTTACCTTGAGTGGACTATCCGAGTAATTTAGACTTCAAAAATTGTGGTATTACTAACTATTTCTTTGCAACTGGTTTCCGAAGGAAAAAGTCTGAGCGGACCTTATTTTATATTCACTCTACGTCTCAAAGGGTATAATCATTCCGGTCGTATATTACGTATACGACATAATATTTGATCGTCTGAAGGGCGGTATTCGTGTCTAGTGGTTGCCCTTTGCTTTCTGTCGAGAAACCGTACGCGACATTCTGTCTGCCTGCGGTTGTTTACATTTCAAACGCTGATAAGATTTGGAATCTGTTACTCTTTGTTCGTCCCCTGCCCTTGCTACCAACGAGATACTTTTCGTGTACCGTCCGTTGACTTAGCGGCCATTTTATCAAGTTGCCAACAGGTCAGTCAGTATTGGTTGAATTCCCCGACGGTACACGTGGCTCAAGGTGAAATGTCGCCACTGTCACAGAATATATTTTATATGGGTCAGTAATTAAATTTCTTGGTTGTTATTGAGAGTGTTATGCTGACCAAGTTATAACGTAACACATAAATAAATTTTCATTGAACGTACAACTTTTTTCTTTTCAAAGTTGTAAAACAATCATGCATACAATGTGATATTCTGCAGATATGTTAGTGAAGTTCAGTTGACGTGATTGTTCTAAAAGTTAATTTTTAACTCATTTTGGAACTATTGGAGGGCAACAAAATGTCAGCTCTACATTGAAGTCATTAGCGGTGAAGCCTTCAGAAATAACTGTGAGAATATTTGATGGCGCAGCGAAAATGGAAAATTTCGGAAAACAGGAAAATCTCAGGGGACCGAAAAGGTGTCTTAGTAAGCTGTTTCAAAGATTGATCATACGAATAAATTTGTTTTCTTTTTCAGACTGTCAGTGTGATTAATATAGTGTTAATAGGAATGATAACAGTAACAACAGTATATTGTGCAGAAAAAAATTTATAGTCATTTAAGTATGTTTGTTCAAATTAATTTGTTGTTATCTTGTAAAGTAGATCGACAAGACAAGGCAAATATGGGACAGGGAAAAGGCGGATAGCTCGGGAAATTCAGCTGGTCCTAATTCCTGATTTTGTTCTATAGCAAAATTAAACAGCGAATATTTTATGTTTCTTATACTTACAGGGTCCCCGCCTACCCGGTCACACAGAGCTTCAGAAGAAACTATACGATTTGAAAACTGTTCTATATTTCACAGTGTGGTCTGTATAGAACAATCATTTGATAATATGCTAAAGGCGAATTTGTAGTTCTGTTTCCGGATTTCGTTTTTAAAATGTGTTAATAGAAGAGTGAAAATAGTTGAAACTCGTGTTCTCAGAATATTTTTTAATCTTTAAAACACCCGGCACATATTTTTTGAAAGGACCCGAGAGACTTACACTACACATCTATCATCATTTTTTCGCCAACTAATGTTACGGTCAGCGCTCAGATCTCATTAGTTGCCCTACGCATCGTCGAGAAGACTGCGCGCTCGATCACTGCCTTGCGCTTGAAAGCTACACCGCACTAGAAGCACCAAGCGAGCGTCGCGTTGTAATTTCATATTTGAAAGAACAAAAATAACCATAGCCATGTGTTGCACAGGGTTATACAATATCGTTAGTCCGGAAGAACAGTGACACAACTCAAAAAACCGGATTTTGAGTTATGCATTGAAACATTCCTAATCATTCATACTTTTCGCGAGAAAAACGTCATAAAACTACATGCAGTAACCGCTCACCAGATGGCAGTAGTGTCACCTTTCTTTTGAGCAGATGAGTTTCAGGCGGGGCAAGAAGAGCGTCACATTTCAGTGTGAGCTTTGAATATATATATACTGTATAGAAGTCGCGAGCGGATAGGATTTACTCTACGTTTTTCAAGAGCGTAAAATGAGCAGCTTGGGAACTTCGCCGCTGCAGTGCGCTGCCGTAACGCCTTGTATCGTCTTAGGTTGTTATTTGCACGTTAGAGCGCAGCACTGTCGCCCGCTGTCATTCCCCGCACCCCCTCCGAGGCGTCAGCGACAAAACCGGTTTGTTCATTCCCCTGATCCCCTCCTTTCCGGCTGCCTTACAAACATCTGCAGGTTTCTACCCCGCACGCTGTACGGAAATAACATACCATTATAAAGTATTTGAAAACACACCTACGGGACGGTCGCTTCACGCGCCAAGCTTTGACCATCGAGATAAAATTCTAGGGTGCTTGGGAACATTATGTAACGTCACAATTCGGTCACAATAGCGGAAGTCAGCAAGCTGACTGACTGTTTGTTTACATTTTTTCATTGTACATTTGTACATTTTTACTCTTTCAGCCCATGTAGCAGATTTCGGAACTATTAAATATGCTAGCATAGATGTGAAGTAGGAAGTTATTTTTTTCTTTCCCTTTAGTGTAAGGCTGGGTTCACAATTAAAAAAATTAAGCGAGTGCATAGCAAGCCATGCACACGACCTGTGCACACAACCTGTTCGAACTGCGAAATCGATTCACAATTGAATTCTTACTGTTAATTTCAGGCAATGAAATTTCGCTAACAATGCGACATCTGTTCGCAGTGTTAGTAAATAAACATATTAACTTTCAAAATAAAGCTGGACTCCCAATCATCCGTTTCATCCGTCCGTCGCCCGTCCGTCCGTCAATGTCGGTCCGTTATTTCTCTCGGCAATTATTACCGACTCTCAAACATCCGCCATCCGTCCGTCCGTCACTATTCTAAAATATCAGTGCTACAACTTTCCGCCACATACTTTCTCAATTGTAGGTAAACTTTTGGTGAAAATAATTTACTTGGGATAATTAACTTTTGTTTTTATGAATGTGATAATAAGTTGAGAGGCGGGAACCGTGCTTTGACAAGTGAATTAAACGGGTGCCGTCTTAAAAATAACATTAGTCATGCCAGCAATAAATAAAATTATGCTTATTTTATTACTGCGTCAAAGAAAACAGAAAGAAGCTATTTCTATCCAGGCTTTTTCCCTCAGTTGCTTATCCCGATAGTCTTTGCTATATATATATATATATATATATATATATATATATATATATATATATATATATATATATATAATACAAATTCTCCCTTTCCCGGACGTGATTTTTATCAGCATTTCTTCCGAAAAGCTCATTATCATAAGCAATCTTTACCGTTATTATGACAATAATAATCGGTCAATACGACGCAGCCTTCTATATATTGCAAATTAAAAAAATCGAACACTGTTTTCGGAAAGTCGTATTGAAGACGATCGACTTAACAAGGCGGTGGACCATCCGTTGGTCCGTCAAAAGCTAAAGCTTGGCAAGGTTTTGACGGACGGACGGATGGAATTTTTCGGGCCATCTGATTGGCTGCAGGTCACGTGATTGACGGACGGACGGGTGACGGACGGATGAAACGGATGATTGGGAATCCAGCTTAACGATGATACTATTATTATCTCGACATTTTCTTACCACAATATAGTTAATAAATATAAACATATTTATAGTCCCACCAAAAAAGCACCCTGCTCTTCTCTCATTGGCTGTTGTGCCATGCGTACGCGACAGAAATAAAATATATTCATTCCACTCCTATGCGCATGACTTCGCTCCCATGCACACGACCAACTTTCTACTATTGTGAATCGTTAGGTTAGGAAACATGGCGTTCATATCCTATGCACACGACATACTGTTACTGTTACTGTTATTTTTTCAATTGTGAATCCAGCTTAAGGTGTATATGGCAGTTCGTGATAACAGGTGTACAACCTTTGGCGTGTGACTTCGGTTGTCGCTTCCCGTTTCGTGCTAGCCGAGAATATGACGTAGTTACTGACGTGATTCGCCTGCGGCGAATTTGTGTTATTTAATTGTTATTTTATTTTCTCGCCTGATCCGGTGTAAACAATATAAATTAGCATGCCTGTCTATGGTATGATGGGAAACTGGTGTTTATTTATTTTTGGTATTTCGTTGATACATGAAAACGTTTGTGGGTGTTATTGACACAATAAATATTGCATGGTAAATAAAATATCTACTAGTTGGGATTTTGTGGTGTTTATAGCAAAAACACACGGTGAATATCAAAACAAAATCGCCGCGAATCACGTGAACTCTTAAGTTTCGTACGAATTATTTTTTATGACACGTGAATCTCCAAACATCTTACGTTATTATTTTCGTTGTTATAAACAAATGGGTCATCCCTATTACTATGTCCAATAATTACAGTAACAACTAATAATACTGCGAATGAGTGATTTAGCAGCTGTAATTTGTCATATTTGAAGTAAACCACTATCAGAAAAATTAAGATATTAAATGTCAACGCAAGCGTAGAACATATTGCAAACCACCACGCACACGTACTACTTATACAAATATATTTAGTTGAAAAACAATGGTTCACTCATGTAGCGTCATCATATATATTATTGGTGTTTAAGTTTTTTCAGTTTACTATTTTCTTTCATATTTGTCTGAGATTTATCATGTGACTGATTTATTTCGGGGTCAGCTTCTGAAATATGTTCATAATGGAGTGTCAAAGAACAAGGACTGGAAGCAGTCTCCTCTGTGTTGAAGCTTTGTTCAGTTAGTGGCGGGGATTTGCATGGTGTGAACATTCGAGGAATGACAAAATTATTTCATGACTTCTTAAGTTCATTTTTTAATTGGTTCACTTCAAAATGATCAGCGCATATCACACGGTTTCTAAGTTTGTTGTCTGATAGTTCCATAAGTTTGTCGTTACCACTTTTCAAAATCCATTCAAGACATCTTTAAAAAAAAATGTCATTAGAACCTGTTTTTATCAATCAATATCAGTAACCACAGTGTACCTACTATGTCATTATTAAAATAACCTTATCAACTAATACGTACATTAAAATATGCGTACATTGAAGTAAATTACTGCTAAAAATATTATTCTGTCTCAACATTCAAGATTAAATATTACTTATGCGTAGTGTATTACTAGGTTGTGATGAAATTCTTTCAGTAGGTTATGAAAATAATCACATATTATTAAAACGAAAATAATTACACATTTACACGTTTGCAAGATTTTGGTGTTGAAAAACACATATATTGATGCGCCAAACGAAATAAGGGGGAAAAAAAACCTATTTGTCTTGATATTTGAACCACGCCATTGTTCTCATTTCATTTACACTAATAATGTAAATACTTTCAATTTATTATTGTTAATAATAAATATTCTAAAATGCAACATTAGCACAATCATTTTCCATTTTTACTACGGTCCTAACGTAATTATCATGACTGTTAAGTGTTTTTGTATATTGGTAAATTTGAAGGTATGTCAACGTAATGGGAAAAACGCCGAACAATATTTTATATTTTCATGTTGGATAGGGCACACACTTAAGTGTTCGTTAAACTTGAGTGTCGCATAAACCGTTGTGTTTCTTACATGTGTACGGTTGAAGGTAGAATTTTATTGTTTCAAATTTATACATAATCGTGAATTTCAGCGTCACAAATTATTTAATTTGCGTTATTTGACGTAAATTACATTGTACAAATTTACATACACCATACGGCAGGGTCATCATGCGCAACTCATAACAGTTGTGTCTACAAGAGTTGTTTTGTTTTGTTTTGCAAGAATTTAATTTCCTCAATATAATAACACACTTCACGTGGAGGTGAACGAGAATAAAATATGTTAATAATTGTCTTGTGAAATCACAGAAAGTATTACTTTTCTCTAATAAATTATTGCTCGAGTAAATCAGTTTTCACATTATATCCCGTTTAGTAAACCATAAAGTTTTAACGGTTTCAAAGGCTAAATTTCTTGAGGGCTTTCTTTTTTCAAAGAGAAAAAAATGTTCTATTTACCAATTTAAGCAATTAACGGTAGCGTCAGCATGCAGTGATTGATATTTTCACCTATCATAATCTTGGCAGTGAATTATAATCTAAAAGCAACCTCCATTGTTATTCTTCGGAATTTTAATAAACCGTTAAAGTTATTTATTACTAACTTTTCAAGCTAGTGTTTTACGCTAAGCAATGAAACTAATATTTAGATTTTTTTTTTTTAAATCATGTGAAATTATTCCGAATGATAGGAAAGGAATATAGTAATCTACTTTCGAAAAAAAATAGTCTTTAAAACTTTTAGGGTATTATTCTATTTAAAGTTAACAGTAACTAACCATATGGTAGGTATTGTTATTAGCTTATAAACGCATCGATTTAATAACCACCCTGTTGTTTGTCATATACACACAATATTTCGATGTGTAAGAAAGTTATGCAAAATACACACTGCACCGGCAAAAATATCATGCATGAGACAAATAAGCGATCACCTCAGTTAGCTCTGTTAAAAGGACCGGGAAATGAAATGTGAATGAATAAAATATAAAATCAATGATAAAGGATAAAGTCTGAACCAGGCACTCATTATACTGACAACTACATATTTCAATAACGGACGTCATAGCTATTAACTTTTAAGAATAATATAGGGCTACGAATCACAAACCCAGTTAATGAGGGGGAAAATATAAACTGTTCAACAACAATCACATCTCAGTGATAATTAGAGTTTAAAAACACTTACGACTCTTATTTTAAATTGAAACAATGTTTATGTAAACTTAACCTCAGAATTACAATTAATCCGCGGGTTATTTTCTCTGTTTGGTTACCATAAAGCTATAGATATAATAATAATAGCCAAACTCTCCCCCCCCCCCCATTTTTCTTTTTTTTCCTTTCCTACTTGACGATGAAACTAAAACCAAAGAAATTTTTGCATATGCTTAGACTATAACCTCACGGAAGCACGTGTGTCGTAGTAAAAACAAACCATTTTAATCATTGAGCGAACCTATTTTACTTCCATAATCATAACCTCTTGGTCCTTGAACTACACTTCTGAAATAGCCTAGTAATTAAAAAAATTACCGTCCTTGTCTTTCATTGGGAAACTGAACATAGATATACCCGTGGTACTGTTTCAAGTATTAAAACAACCAGTGTAATCACATTTCTTGCCCATTCTGAAATTTGCCATCGTTCCTCAAAAACTAAGAACGAATACACTCAACCGCATCGCACCCGAAACCAAAATCTGAGGAAGGAACTGTGAAATGCTCGCCCTGGCGAAACATTCACTGCAGCTCAAGGCCGTTCAACGAGAGTTTGTGCGTCACAAAACTGTAGGGATGAGAGGTGTGGTAGAGGGTGGGTGGAGGACAACGCGTGTTTGTTGGTGAGTGGGGAAGGGGTGTTTGAAGAGTTCGACACTTGTCCGCCAGGGACCACCACAAGTCGATGCCCTAGAGATGGTGGCGATTGCGGCGGTGAATTAACCAACTACCTCAAACCGTATTAGAAATTTTAACCTGGGCTGGCGACTTCTATACAGTATATATATTCAAAGGTGTGAGTCACGACGTTCACAGAGTAAGACTGTGTTTTAAACAGGAAGAACGACATACCTCAAAAAGGTGCTGAGCAGGAGTTGTGATTTGTTCAAGAAGAGTGACACATTATGATTTGTGTCACTGTTCGTTGAAAGTGAGTAAAAATATTACACTTTATTAAATAAAGTATACTGCTAATCAGAGATGTGTCTGTTTATGTGACTGAATTTCCTTACGGTTTCTGCATCTATTAGGACGGTTTTTGTATGTATTAAGAAGTTGTCACTGTTCCTAAAAATTTTACATTATTTGTCTCCCGGAATCACTGGTTTAAAGTGGTTCTGCAAACTAAATAAAGATCATGAATGTAAGAACTTTTTAAATATGTGTAGATTTTTTTTAGCAATCCGTTTTCAATTTCTATCTTGTTCGAATCTCTCTTTCATATTTTATAATTTAGAATTATTGCAATGACTGTGTTGAGTTAAGCTCATTAAAACCTACTTAAGAACAACTTATAACCCTGCACTTTTAATTGTGTCAGTCCGATAACATTACTAAACTGATATTATCCAATTATTAAATGAAATACTAATATTAAAATATTATATTAAAGTTAAAAGGTTCAGAAAAAAAACTATGTTTCCAATGATGCGTAGCTATTGTAATTTTTGTTTTATGGCGATGAGTGTGAGCCTAGATTGTATGTTCGTTCATCAATTGTAACAATGGCATTTCATGATTGTGTTAAGATATTTCTATCATAATTAGTATACTGTAGACTCTCAGTGATATGCTGGACACTAAATTTGAATATTTCAGATAACAATGTCCAGTAACAGTCGCTGTGATTTAATATTCAGACTCTGCAAAGAGCGTGATAATGACAAAGAAGAGGAAAGAGCTACATCTGGCCGTGTTTGTATGTGCACATCGCTAGAAACAAAAAAAGGTGATATACAAGAAAGCATGTCCGATGTTAATACTGTTACGATCGCGCTTGGCTGCAGTGCTTGTTGTCGCCGCGCTCGTTGGCCTGTCTGCGCCCCCTTCCACCTGCATCCTCTCCCTGGTATCTCGTGTCATACTATCTCGCTACATCCTGACCGTCGCAGCGCGCACCTGCCTCAGATCGAGTTACTTAAAAGAGGCCGCACTGCGGAATAAAAGGACTCAGACGCCTTTATCGGCGTTCTTAGAGCAGCCACCGCGTCCTTCGAGGACTCACGACGCGTTTATGGGCATTTCGACGGCGAAGGTCGCGCGATATCTCGGAGACATGCCCGATTGTTCTGGACGGGAACCCAAGGGCTATATAAGGAGGTTGGGCCGACCTTCGAGTCAGTCGGTGACTGAGTGAGTTCTCTCGCGGCGGAGTTTCCGGGTGATAGTGCCACGGGTGCGGCAGAGTGGCGAAGTCCTTGGACGAAGGTTCCAGGGCAAGGAGTGAGTGAGTTCAGTGGAGTCGGGAGTTTTCCCGCGGCGGAGTTTCCGGGCGATAGAGTCGCGGGCGCGGCGGAGTCAGTGAAGTTCCGAGTGAGGCATCGAGTGGGATCTCGGCGAAGGGAAGTGCGTCGGTGGTGGCGGAGTGCGGCGACGGAGTCCTGCGGTGGAGACCCACGAGGGGTGCTGCAGTGAGAGTTGCGCCAGAAGTGCGGCCCAGCGAGGTGTGTGAAACGAGTGACTGGGGAATTGACATTTCTTTACCTGTAATTAATTATCTGCCAATTTAGAAGATTATTTGTAAGTGACAAGTAGTAGTAATAAATAAAACTGTGTGTGAAATAAAATCTATTAATTGGGCTATCCTTTATGAACCCCCGCGGTAAATCGTAACATTTTGGTGTCAGAAGTGGGATAGCCCTAATTAATAGATTTAGGATTCAGTTTTATTAGAATAAAGTTAAAAAATAGGATTTAGTTTTTCGAGAGTAAAGTTAGCATTTAGAACTTTAGTGAATTTGAAATTTTCTAGCATTAGTTTGAGTTTACTGTAGTCAGGGTTAGTTTTGAATGTAATAGTGTTATCATTAGTTTAATTAGAAGGTTCGGCTAGACCATTTAAAATTAAGAACAGTATTAGAAAAAAATTATTTAGGTTAATTAATTAGTAAATGCTTTAGAAAGAGATGGCTGCTGAAGAGTTAAGTGTAGAAGATATCAGGAAGATAAGGGTTCTCCTGGAAGAAATGGTGAATGACATGAGGGCATTGAGAACCAGTATGAAGAACTCTGCGAAAGAAGTGAAGGGTGAAAATAATGAGAGTAAGGACCATCATGAATAAACGAAGAGTGGTCAAATAATAGCCTAGAGGAAATGAAGAAGGATCAGGATGAAATGAAGAATGGCCAGGAAGAAATGAAGAATGAAATGAAGACCAAAGTGAAGATTAGCCTAGAAGATAAAAACAGCCAAGAGAATAATAGCCAAGATAAAAACAACGAAGAGAATAACAGTGAACAGAAGACCAGCCAGGAGAAGAACAGCGAAGAGAAGAACAGCGAAATGAAGACCAGCCAAGAAGAGAATAACAGCGAAGAGAAGAACAGCAAAGAGAAGAACAGCGAACAGAATACCAGCGAAGAGAAGACCAGCGAAGAGGAAAACAGTCAAGAGAACAGTGAAGAGAACAGCGAAGAGAACAGTGAAGAACACAGCGAAGAGGACATTAGCCAAGGAGAGGAAAGCATCCAGGACAAGAACAGCAAAGAGAAGACCAGAGAAGAGAAGACCAGCGAAGAGAAGACCAACGAAGAAGAAAACAGTCAAGAGGACAGTGAAGAGAACAGCGAAAAGAACAGCGAAGAACACAGCGAAGAGAACATTAGCCAAGGAGAGGAGAACAGACAGGACATGAAGATGAAAGAAGAGCTGAAGAAAAGCACAGAAGTAGTGAAGATGAGTTACAAACTAAAGAATATTGAAAAAGAAGAAATGAAGATAAACCGAAGAGAGAGGGCAAAATGCACAGAAGAGCTGAAGAAAAGCCGAGAAGAGATGTACATGAGACAAGAAGAGATAGAGAAGTGCAAAGAAGAAACAAAAAAAGACCAAGAAGAGACGCAGGAAGACCAAGAAGAGGTGAAGAAAGACCAAGAACAGGAGAAGAAAAACCGAGAAGAAAAAAGAGAACACAAGGAGTCATGCAGAGGGTGCAAGGAGAAACTAAGTGCAGTCCAGGCGAGACTCAGAAGAACCAAGAGGGCACGAGTAACCAAGAAGAGACGAAGAAGAGCCGGGAAGAAAAGCTGTGCGAACAAGTAGCTGCGAGAGAAGAAATGGAGAGAAAAAGGGAAGAAACAAGGAAACTGTTGGAAGGCAATAAGCAATGCACTCAAGAGTATCGGGTCCGTCCAAGGCATCGGTCAGCCCGTCTCGGGCAGCTGGCTGACGCAGAAGTGTCGCCGGGTGACAAGAGAAGCTACATCTAATGAGAGAGAGGGTTATCTGGTGAGACTGTACAGCCCGCGATGGAGGAAAGGCAGGAGGCCTAAACTTCGAGAAGCATGGGGACCTCTAGGAGGAGATGCATTACCTGTTCGGGACGAACAGGTTTAAGGAGGGGGCAATGTTACGATCGCGCTTGGCTGCAGTGCTTGGCGTCGCCGCGCTCGTTCGGCCTGTCTGCGCCCCCTTCCACCTGCATCCTCTCCCTGGTATCTCGTGTCATACTATCTCGCTACATCCTGACCGTCGCAGCGTGCACCTGCCTCAGATCGAGTTACTTAAAAGAGGCCGCACTGCGGAATAAAATGACTCAGACGCCTTTATCGGCGTTCTTAGAGCAGCCACCGCGTCCTTCGAGGACTCACGACGCGTTTATGGGCATTTCGACGGCGAAGGTCGCGCGATATCTCGGAGACATGCCCGATTGTTCTGGACGGGAACCCAAGGGCTATATAAGGAGGTTGGGCCGACCTTCGAGTCAGTCAGTCGGTGACTGAGTGAGTTCTCCCGCGGCGGAGTTTCCGGGCGATAGTGCCGCGGGTGCGGCAGAGTGGCGAAGTCCTTGGACGAAGGTTCCAGGGCAAGAAGTGAGTGAGTTCAGTGGAGTCGGGAGTTTTCCCGCGGCGGAGTTTCCGGGCGATAGAGTCGCGGGCGCGGCGGAGTCAGTAAAGTTCCGAGTGAGGCGTCGAGTGGGATTTCGGCGAAGGGAAGTGCGTCGGCGGTGGCGGAGTGCGGCTACGGAGTCCTGCGGCGGAGACCCACGAGGGGTGCTGCAGTGAGAGTTGCGCCAGAAGTGCGGCCCAGCGAGGTGTGTGAAACGAGTGACTGGGGAATTGACATTTCTTTACCTGTAATTAATTATCTGCCAATTTAGAAGATTATTTGTAAGTGACAAGTAGTAGTAATAAATAAAACTGTGTGTGAAATAAAATCTATTAATTGGGCTATCCTTTACGAACCCCCGCGGGAAATCGTAACAATACGACTGATAAACATCCTGAAAAAACTTTTGAGGCCAAAAATACAAACATAGGTACGTAATTATTTTTTTTATGTTTTAACTATAATTATTGACAAGAATTTATAATCAATAAAATAAAAATATTTGTACGTTTTTTTCCAGGCAATATTCGAAGGGACAGTGTGTGTAACCCTCCAGCAAATGCTTCTGGCCACAATGAACTTTCCAGCAGTGATTCTGTATCAGACTTGTCAAGTGATGACAGTGTGGCTGATCCAGACTACAATGCCTTAGATCCTGCAGACTCTACATCTGACGAAGCATCGAATGTTAAATCACTACAAATAAAGGGATCTGATAATGCTGAACCCAGTACATCAACAAGTGGAAAATCTACATCAAGGTGTGTTTTGAGACCCAGCGAAAATAAGCAGAGGGGTAGAAAAAGGTTATGTAATCCAGACGAGTGGCAAAAGAATCGAGCTAAAAGGGCGAGAAATGCTGCTGAAAGTTATACATCATTTTCTAACAGCCAAAAGGTTGTTGCAGGCAGAGAATTACAACCACCATGCAAAGAAAAATGCAGACTAAAATGTTTTAGTAAGTTCACTGAAGTTCAGCGTAGTAATATTTTCAATGATTACTGGGGCTTGAAGGACTTGCAAAGGCAACATGAATTCCTGTTGGCTAGTATGTCAGAGGTAAAACCGAAATATCAGTACCTCGAAGGGGACAGTAACAGGCGTCCTAATAATGCATTTTATTTTGTTACTGAGGGTAAGCGAACTCGTGTTTGTAAGCATTTTTTCAAGTCGACTCTTTGCATTAATGACAGGCCAATAAGAACTGTTCAGCAGAAGAAAAATACTTCAACAGGCAACATTCTCTCCTTGGATATGAGAGGAAAACACGGGCATCACCATAAAGTGGACGAGAATTTCAAGCAAAGTGTGAGAGATCACATAAATAGAATCCCTTTCATACCAAGCCATTATTGCCGTGCTGTGACAAATAAGAAGTATATAGAAGGAAACAAAACGATTGCGGAACTACATAGGGACTATGAACAACTGTGCAAAGAGACTAGCCAGCCCTCTGCTAATTATGTCATGTATTCCCGAATATTCCGCGAAGAGTTCAACTTATCATTCTTTGTTCCTAAGAAGGATCAGTGCGAACAGTGCCTTGCTTATTCGAATGCTAATGAAGAGGAAAAAGCTGAATTACAGTGTAGTAATGATACTCACATTAAAGAAACCAAGCTATCCCGAGAAGAAAAGGCAAATGATAAGTCCAACTCCAACGCCATAGTAGCTGTGTTCGATCTTCAAGCAGTGCTACCCTGTCCAAATGGACAAGCCTCCTCATTTTATTATGTGTCAAAATTGAGTGTTTTCAACTTCACTGTGTCCAATTTGAAAACTAACCAAGTCGAATGTTATGTATGGCACGAGGGAGAGGCTAAAAGAGGAGTAAATGAAATAGGTTCCCTTGTTCTACTGTATCTCGAAAGTACGAAAACAGATCATTCGCACGAAATTGATGTGATTTTCTATTCCGACAACTGCGCTGGGCAACAAAAAAACCGTTTCTTGATAGCTACGTACATGTATGCAATGATAAAGTTTTCGTGGATACAAAGTATAACACATAAGTTTCTCATAACCGGACACAGTCACAATGAAGGGGACGGTGCTCATTCGGTGATAGACACATCACTCGAGCCCTAAAGTCAGGACCAATTTATGTTCCTGAACAGTACGTGTCCCTTATACGATGCGCAAAGAAAACCGGAAAGCCCTACAGAGTGCATGAAATCTGCCATGAAGACATAATCGATATGAAAGCTTTATCAGCTGAACTTGGTCTTCGGATAATAAAAAATACTGATGGAGAACAATTCAAGATTTCGGAAGTTAAAGTGCTCAAGGTGAAGAAGGATCAGTTTGGAAAACTCTTCTACAAGACTTCCTATGAAGAAAGTGAATTCAAACAAGTTGATGTTTTGCAGTCTAGAAGAGGTAATAAACTTAGTAAGTTGTCAAACATTCAGTTGCAGAAAGCGTACCAAAGAAAACAAGGGATTTCCGAAAAGAAAAAAGATGGTCTATTGTCTCTGTTGAGGAAAAAATGTATTCCAAATTGCTATATGACATTTTATACTAATTTGTAAATGAAAAGTCTCAATTTGTATAACAAAATAATAATTAGTAATATTTTTTGGTCTGCAGTCTGAATTGATAGTGTGGAATTTCTGAAAGTGTTTTATTAAAACTTAATTCTTAGTTTCTAGATAAAACTGTTCTTGGCATACCTTTACTTTAATTAGAAGGGAAAATAAATGCATTAGAATATAATTCATTGTGTATGCTACTTGAAAGTTTTGATTATAGATGTGTAACTGTTAATTGTTAATTTTTGTAATTCAAAACTGTCAGCTTATGTAGTTTGAAAATGTGTAGTTAAATAATAATAATGTCTGCAATCAGTACATAATATTTCAAAGCCTAATAAAGCTATTTAAGTTTAAATTTCTATCAAAACATTCTTTGTGGCATTTTTTTTATTTTGCATACATTACTTAACTCAAAAACTTAACAATACCTATCGCAAGAAAAGTGTCATAAGTCAAAATATTTAATTTAAATATTATTTTAAAAAGTATATAAACAGTTCTTCTGAATAATCCGACTAAACTAAATACAAGATATGAAATTCATAATAGGGATTGTTATAGAAAACCTACCGTTCCAAAATTTTGAGAGAAAACATATCAAAATTAGGTAAATATATCAATTTCGTTTCCTGAAAAACTTACTTTTTTGAGTTGTGTCACTGTTCTTCCGGACTAACGATATATTTCTTGTAGTATTAGGAACTATTTCTTGGCAACTGGTTTCCAAAAGGAATCGATATTTTTAGAAGTACAGAAAGCTTTCATCCCGCATCGCTAGCACAAACACATCCCTGACTAGGCACTGAACACTTGCTACGACGCGAAGCAGCCTCGACCGGAAACGTGCGGTTCTCATTACTTCACTCTCGTGAGTCACACGCAGGATGCCAGAACAGAAAAATAAAATAAATAAATAAAGATAGGTATCCCAACGGACGCGCAAAGTACTCCCCCCCCCCCCCCCCCCCCCCCAACACAGTTCACGGACGCCGAGCCATTTCAGCTTTTAAGATGCGATTCTTTCGCGAAGTACAGACCTATCAATCTTGGTACAATACATGTATTTCCCTCCCCCCCAATTAACCCCATCGTTTCATCCGGCTTTAACTACGTAGGTATGACTCGCGAGACCTGTTTTCCCGCTCTGCTTTATTGTTATTATTATATATTTTTTTTGCAAAATACGTTTTCCTTTTTGCGGCTAAAGTTATTTCCTTTACATCGACGCAAATTCAAAGAAATCGTTCCCGTAATCTACATTTTTATTCGCGTTCTTCTCCTATGACTCGCGTTTACTGAATCATGGCCTTTTTTTAAAAAAAAAATTGATTACTTGCGTGGATCACAAAAAGAAAACGGTTATTCTCAACTTCTCGAGTGTGCTGTTCGCAAAAAAAAAAGAAGAAAATTGATAACTACCTATAGTATCTCTTGGCTATTCGTGATCTCAGAAATGTGCTTGTAGGAATAATCATATTTTTTCAGAATGGAAATATCAAATTAAAAATTATATGAAACGTGCGGTAAATATTTCTTGACAAATAGTTAGTATTTAATGTTTTAAAGAAAATTCTGTTGTTTTGTTTGTTTACTTGATGTTTTTTTACAGTTATCAGCTGAACCAGGGCCCCTATGGTGACTGGGCTTAGGGGATTTTGTCTTTCCCCACTCCTTGTCCAAACTTTGGATGACTATATATTTATATTGTGCAACAGCTCGAGTTTGTAAAAATACGCGAGGTGACCAATAACACCGTGCCATTTCTGCATTTCAAGTAGTGCAGGGACGAGTGATCTGAAAACTCGACCACGTGTTATGTGTGGGATTCACACATAACTTAAAAACACACAACTTAGGACAGTGATAACTTAGAATTTAAAAATTCACATAAACAACTGTCATATAACGATCATAACTTGAAACACGTGACTTAGAAACACATAATGCCCAAACACACAACTTAGAATCTTCGTAACTTAAGAAATCATAACTTAGAAACTCGCAACTAAGAACTGTGATACTTTAGAAACATCATAATTTAGAAACACACAACTTATAACTATCATAAGTTAGAAACACTTAACTTAGAACAGGCATAACTTAGAAAATGCTATCTTGTGTTATGTGTTTCTAAGTTTTGTTTTTCTAAGCTATGACAGCAACCCGACTACGTGACATAGTTTGAACACGCCGTTATGACCCGTGCACCACTGTCGAGAGGACAGGACGTTCTACTGGCATTCACGTGTGGACGAGTCTCCGCGAATCCACTCAGGTCATAACAGCTCATTTTTTATCATTAAATCATTGTGAAAGAAAAAAAAGCCTTATTCCTTGCACATTAACAGGCTTAAGATAAAAAAAAATATTTTGGGAAGATTTTCGTGCTGAATTTAATTTTTTTCAGTAATGTTGTAACATTAAACTAGTATTTGTCACAGATTCACACGTTTATTGATTAGGATTTAAATTTATATACTACGTACAAAAATACGTATACATCATAGCTATGACTCTTGATATAATAATAGCAGTTTTTGACACTTATGGTGATATTTTTATTTATGCATAAGCGTAGATGTATAAAGACACTATAATACATTGAGTAAAACTACTCACATTCATGTTTGAAGTCTTACCTGACCTCACATGGACTTGGAATTTTTCCCCGCTCAAAGGGTTATGTTTTTCTTACTTGAAGACCAACTAAGCGGTAGTATGAACATCAGGCTGTGATAATTGGCGCATGTAATTGCTTGAATGAAGGAGTTTTGCATTGAATATTATCTTGTTCGACTTCGAAGCTGCTGGTAGAAAACCCTCATTTTCCTTAACAAGTCAGACTTTTCCAACATCTAGTATGGAAATATGTACGTACCACACAAAGTGACTACTGCAGTCAAACAGCCTCACGGACGGCTTGTATGTGGCTGATCTAGAGCTGTTATTTTCTTTTTGAATTTTTTTCTATGCATGAAGTATTCACACACTAAAGAATATTTTAAAACTTTACGCCGTGAATACATTATTCATACAAATGTTAATGTATTGATAAAAAAACATAACAGTGGAGAATAAACGTCTGGATTCATGCGCTTCGAAGAAATGATTTATTATTGCAAAAAACAAATTTACCTAGTGGTCGAACTTCGAAAAATGAAAAAGACGCAGTGATTATGAAAAAAAAAAATGGTAAAATTAGTTGCTACTCATGTATGTTTTTATTCATACTTAATAACTTACCCTTTTCTTTCTATGGAAGATATGAATTTTTTAAAACCATTTTTACCCCTGTTGGTCCTTTCAGGTGTAGAATTTCAAATATAAAAAAAATTGGTTGTATTCTTTGTATTTTAACTATTACTACACAATATATTACCTCTCGCTTGATAAATTTCGGGGATATTTATTTCTATAAAACACCACTTACCCCCATTAAAACATTTAGTGGTGAAATTTCGCAAATATTTATAGCCTATATGTTAATCTAAAACATATATAGGCTAACCTTGTTCCAAATTAAATAAAAATCTTTCCATTAAATTTGGTATGCAAATTAAAAAAATTAACAGAGACTAAATTTTTTTTTTACCTTGTATAACTTCTCTTAACCAAATATATTATCCTTTTTTTTAAAAATATATTGAGTGTAAAAGACAATACTTCTTTACAGGTTTATTATAAGTATGATAAAAATAAATAATATTACTAAACGCTATCGCTACCCCATGTCACAGATTGTGATTGCGAGTGATTGTGATTTTTGAGGGGTATACAGGTAAGTAGTGAACTCAATGAAACCAAATGACGTACACACATTGACTTCAGCTCTTCTCTGTTTCTGACGCATAATTGTGCGTATAGGAGGCGCCATAGTTGAATTATTCAGAAATTTTCAATAAAATTAAATTTAAATCCACTAAACTATTGATGGAGTCTTATTATTAGTTACATTTATATTTGACGTACTTAGAGGGCTACGAATTCAAACTAACTCCACCACTTTCGTCTTCATCTTTACACGTACTGACGAGTTATAAGCAAACGAAAGTCTTGTAAGCGTCAATATTCATCCCAAACTGCGACGTTGGTCACACGGCACTGGCTCCATATAGCTGCATGAATAATGGCTGCTTTGCTCTACTAAACGATATACAATGAATAGCACTCGGCACGTACTCAGAGCTACAGTCATCACCGCGGCGACATTTTTTTCGTTGCATGCGGTATTAGCAAGCGACCGCTCCACTTCGAGAACTGACAGACGTTTCACGTCGAAAATATGCGAACGTTACAAACCTGAAACAGGACGTCATGATCACTGGAAAAACCGCGAGGAACGTGCGTGACTGGAATGCATGCGTGAGATATTGAGCGGCTCCACTTCGAATGCTAGCCGAACGAGATTTCTGTAAGGTGCTTGCACGTGGTATTGTGCGACAAGGAAAAGAACCTGCGCAGATCTCACTGCCAGCAGACGATCACATGATGAGCGCGTCAGGAAGTGGAGGGGGTTAGTAATGGAGCCTGTCTGGCTGATAACACTTTCGCGCTCGGCTGTCTCACAGTCCGTATTACACGAACCAATCCACGTAATGGCTTCTACGTCGGGATTTAAATCACGTATTAAATCTGGCACGCCAGTGCGGGGACAAGCTCGTGAGATTGTTTACAATGTTGCAACACATCTCAGTAAACAAAAACAGTTGTATAAATTGACGTACAATGTCGCTGAAACAACAAGTGCTGCAACCGGTGTCTCAGTATCAACAGTTGGACGAATTCTAGCAGAAGGTAAGGCGAAATTTAAGAGCAAAACCAGTTTAGCTTTTTGACACCGACGGGTAAGAAAACAGAATAGGAAAATAATCGAAGTAGACGATTTTACATGTGGTGCCGTGCGGAAAAAAAATTCACGAGTTTTATACAGTAAGGAAATCGGTTCCGACATTAAATAATTTGACTAAGGCTTTGCAAGAAGACAACGTTTTGAACCGTAGTAGGGAATACTTGCGAAAGTTGTTGAATAGGTTAGGGTTTCGCTGGAAAAAGTGTCAATCGAAGAGAAAGATTTTGATTGAAAAGCCAGAAATAGCTGCTTGGAGAGGGCGCTATCTTGAACAAATGTGTAAGTTACGCGAGGCTGGCAGAACCGTAGTTTATTTTGACGAAACTTATGTTCATGCTACACACAGCGTAAGTTCTTGTTGGCAGTCAGATACGGAAATAGGCGTCACAGAATCCATTGGGAAAGGTCCAAGATTAATTATTGTTCATGTGGGTGGAGAAGAAGGCTTTGTTCCGAATGCTTTACTTGTTTTTAAGTCAAAACAAAAATCTGGAGACCACACGACGATTCGAATTTTGAAAACTTTTCAATGTAGATGAAAAGTAAAATACTGCCAAATTTACCTGAAAAATGTGTTGCAGTTCTGGACAACGCCAGTTATCATAATGCACAGCTAAACAATAAACCCTATAGCATCATCCTTAAAACAAGACATCCAAAACTGGCTAGCAAAAAACAATATTTCATTCTCTTTAACAATGACCAAAGCGAGTCTTCTGCTTTTAGTAAAAAGTGCGCCAGTAAAGAAACAATTTAAAATAGATGCGTTAATCACGGAGTGTGGCCATGATGTCATTCGCCTGCCTCCATACCATGCTGATTTGAATCCGATTGAGTTGGTATGGGCAGACATCAAAAACAAAATTCGGGAAGGAATCTCTTCATCGCTAGATAAAAGAAAATTGTGTGAGGAATTGTTCAGCAGCTATTCTGTGGACAAATGAAAAGAGTGTTGCAAGCATGTGAAAAATATTGAAGTGGACTATGTTAACAGTGACATGAGAATTGACATTGAAATTGATACATTTCGGATGTTCAAGTGACACGGACACTGCAAGCGATACAGACAGTGAGGTAAGAAGTCTTTGTGATTCGGAATAGGTGAGTATGTTAATTGTGGGATAGCTTTTTTCCTTGTCTACGAAGTGGTTATTTTATATGCCTGTTTCAATGTTTTGAAGCAGTACTTACATTTAAAATGGATTCTAAACCACTTCGGTATAATCTTTGCGGAAATATAATTTGTAACTTCCTACGCAATAAATTAGACTCAGTGAATCTAAGTATCTTCAGCCATGCATTTGAATGAGCCTTTAAATTTATATATATATAAAGTTTTAAATGTTTGTGATTTAAACGACGAGTCGATACGTGAATCTTCAATCAAAACACCACATCACAATGGGAAAAACAATAACAATAATGCTATGCCATGAGGGCCGTAGACTTTAAGAGGCCTATACAGACAGGGCGCAACTCCGCCAGCGGGTTCTGCGCTTACGACATCGTGCAAGGTGGGCGGGACAAAGCTGGAAGGAGGAGACGTGGATTGGTTATCTTGGCGGCGCGTCACTTCGACTGGGAGGCGGAGTGGGGGAAACACTTTCCACCTCGCCGGCATTCCAGCTTAGGCTGTGTGTACACATTGCGTTGGTCGACTTCCGTTGCTGCGGTGAAACCAACGGACGTTGATCTGTAATCGTGTTCCCACATACAGCGGTAGCGTTGTGCTTGCATTCGATCGTAAGTCATGGAGCGTGTAAGAGTAGTGTGCTTGGCGGAGAGTCTAGGTTTGCTAGACAAACCTCGAAACAAAAGAAAATACTGGGTGCATCCGTACAACAAAGATAGAGCATCTTCTAACAGGTTCAGATCGTTTTTTGAAGAAGTTAGGAAGCACGAAGATAAATTTTTTAGTTACTACAGAATGTCAGTCAAATCATTTGACGAACTTTTGGAAATCGTGCGACCTAAAATTACCAAGATGGATACATGTTGGAGAAACCCATTAACTCCTGAAGAAAGACTTTCAATAACACTAAGGTAGGTAACCAACTTTATTAATATTTAAGTGATTGTGAACAATTTTGCACATTACAGCTGCAAGGGTTATTTCAGATATCTGCACTGCTATGATGGGACATGAAATCAGGCGATGGTGTAGGTTCCGAAACACTGTATGATGGTGAGGGTCGGTACTCAGGTGAAGTGTCATGTTGGCTGCTTGAGGCTACGGGATTTTGAAAAGGGTGAAGCTGAAAGGTGAGCTGTTGTGATGGAGGGGCGGTTGCGACGTGTGCAGCCCTTTCATATGTCGTCGATGGTCGGGACAAGTTGAAGGTGTGCTGATGGCTAGTTTGGAATGTTGGATGGGCAGTAGGCGCTGTTTTTTCCTTAACTGAAATCATGAAATTTATAATGTGTTGTTGAAACCTGAGTTTTTCAATATCACTTAACGATTTGTACATGGGAAGCAGTGAAAGGAGATACATTTTATCTGGGTCACTTGTATCTTCGGGCTGGTTAAGTTTGTTTAGAAGTTCTGTTTGAAATTTCGTCATTATTGTATTTTGTTGCGGCCGGCGGTGTTTGAAAGTTTCTTCTCGATGAACGGACGATGAGGAGGCAGAAGTGGATGTGCTTGGTGATACGTTTGATGTTTCTTGGTTGCCGATTTCTGTTGGCGTGTCTTGGTCTTGTTCGCCCAGCTCGTCTTCTGTCATGTTACCGGTAGTTCTGAAAATAAAAGCATAGCACAAGTTGTAAAATAAAATTGACGTATAGATATTGAGGGGACCGCCTTCGTAGGGATACGTCCGCTGTATTAAGCCAAAAAGTAGTTCGGAGTTAAGGGTGGTACTGGCATATGTGCCAACAACAGTTTCATAGCCTCTAAGCGCGGAGCTCTGTTTGCGTGTAGTGTTTTCGTAATCCATGTTTTGTACGGGATTTTATTGTTGCACGAATTTGACAAAACATTGAAGCATGTTCGTTGAGTGGTTTCATACAGTATTTCAATGGCAAGCTAACTGTAATTCATTCTGTACTTTAATGCAAGGTAACTTTAATTCATTAAGTATTTTAATTCGTTAAGTACTTTAATGGCAAGCTGCGCCTCTAAAACTGTCTTTTCCTGGTGAAAAACTGTAACAATACCGAAGCTTTCGAGAGACGTGCAGTAGTACAGTAAACTTTAATCTGTATTATATAAATTACTTTTGAAAACATCCGATAATACGAAATACGAATTACTGCACTGTTATGTTCTAGGAAGGCGAGCCTCTTAATAATCATTACAATTTTATATTTCGTAGCAATAGTTCAACTTACCTCCTTTTCTGAAGAGAATTAAGCAAAAACTGAAGAGCATCGGCAAATACATATTTCATTTTCTTCCCTCCCGGTGCTCCGCTTTTTTCTGCATTGATAGAGCGGACGAAATTGTCTCTTATATTTCGCCACTTGTTTTTGATTTCGGTAACTGCAACAAAAGGAAAAAAAAACACTCACAATTTTTGTGAAACATGTGAAGGAAGCACATGGTTGAATCAGCTCTATATTTTTGATTGCCAGTATTCATATAAATATTGTATTGTTTCAATTAACCATTGTTCGTAGTGCATCCTCTATAGTATGGACAGTAACCGTAAACATTTAGCATTGTTCGGTCAACAGTGTGTATTATGATACCATTAAGAACTACAACTAATAAAGATAACTAACGTACTGATTGTTTCGTGTCAGAGATTTGTAACGAATTAAATTTTTCAATGTGATGTTACAGTCATTTCGTTATATTTGTTGCAGGTACCTGGCGACTGGAAGCACCTACGCTTCCCTACAACTTGAATACTTAGTTGGGAAAACAACTATTTCTAAAGTTGTCGCCGAAACTTGCCAAGTAACCTGGGATTGTTTGCATTGCACGGAAATGCCCGAACCAACAGTGCAGCAGTGGATCGAGATCGCTGACAATTTCTACAGGAAGACTAATTTTCCCAACTGTGCAGGTGCGGTAGATGGGAAACACATACGGTGTATTAAACCTTGCAGATCGGGGTCGAAGTACTTTAATTATAAAAAATACTTCTCAGTCGTGCTGATGGCAGTTGCGGATGCCGATTTACGCTTTGTTGCTATAGACGTAGGGGCATATGGACAAGAAGGAGATTCAACAGTTTTTAGAGATACTGTTCTTGGTAAAAAGTTGTTTTCAGGTACATTGAATTTACTACCTCCAAAATGTTTGCCAAACACCTATTTTAAACCACAGCCTTTTGTCATGGTTGGTGATGAAGCATTCAGACTTCATACAAATCTTCTTCGCCCCTACCCACAGCGTAATCTCGATGCCTGTAAACTGGTTTTTAATTACAGGTTATGTCGCTGCAGAAGATACGTGGAATGCGCATTCGGGGTGCTCGCTAATAAATGGCGTGTTTTGCACACCCCAATACTGTTGCATCCTGACAATATTGACAAAGTAGTAAAAGCGTCTTGCGTCCTGCATAATTTTGTGCGCAAACGAGACGGTGTTAATTGTGAGGACTCCGAATCACATACGTTCGTGGATGTCAGTGATTTCGGACGTAATGCTTATGATCAAGGTGTAGGCGTTAGGGACTTTTTTGCTGATTATTTTATGGGACCAGGAGCAGTCCCTTTCCAAAAGCCCTATATGTTCTAAATGCCTTTTATGGACTCCACACAATGTGTCTAATGATGCAGTTTGTTCGTCGTAATGTTTGTTCCAAACACTGTTTCCTGAATTATCTGTGTGTGTTAAATAATTAACAAAATGTACTCATTGCAAATACGATACATTAAAGAAACAATTGTAACAATATCACATAATTATGCTGTAACATATATAGGCCTAATAATAACATTTACGACAATACAAATAGTGTGTTTTTCTTACCTTTTGTTTTTTTCTCCGATTGAGACAGTTGTTCCCAATTATCAACCAGTTCTCCTGCCACTGTCAACCAACACTTCTCTTTAACTGTTAAGTCTTTAAAAAACTCGTCAGTTTTGTCCCAAAGTGGAGGATTATCTTGAACCAATGCTATCAACTTGTCACAATCCATAGCAGACAAAAATAAATTGCAGGCAGTTGTATCGACGCAGGCCGTTGAACGTATACTGTGGGAACAGATCCGTCTGTTTGTTTGTGTCCTACCCCCACGCATCACGGTGCGGTGGACGTTGGCACCGCGACAGTCGCCCGTAGGAAATCCCCAACGGCCGGTAAAAACACGCAACGGCGAGTGTGGGAACGGCCACACTGATATCTACGTGTTTACTCCTGTTCTCCGTCACCGCACCGCAGCAACGGACCTCGACCAACGCAATGTGTACACGCAGCCTTAGGCGGTGACGGAGAACAGGAGTAAACACGTAGATATCAGTGTGGCATTTCCCACACTCGCCGTTGCGTGTTTTTACTGGCCGTTGGGGATTTCCTACCGGCGACTGTCGCGGTGCCAACGTCCACCGCACCGTGATGCGTGGGGGTAGGACACAAACAAACAGACGGATCTGTTCCCACAGTATACGTTCAACGGCCTGCGTCGATACAACTGCCTGCAATTTATTTTTGTCTGCTATGGATTGTGACAAGTTGATAGCATTGGTTCAAGATAATCCTCCACTTTGGGACAAAACTGACGAGTTTTTTAAAGACTTAACAGTTAAAGAGAAGTGTTGGTTGACAGTGGCAGGAGAACTGGTTGATAATTGGGAACAACTGTCTCAATCGGAGAAAAAAACAAAAGGTAAGAAAAACACACTACTTGTATTGTCGTAAATGTTATTATTAGGCCTATATATGTTACAGCATAATTATGTGATATTGTTACAATTGTTTCTTTAATGTATCGTATTTGCAATGAGTACATTTTGTTAATTATTTAACACACACAGATAATTCAGGAAACAGTGTTTGGAACAAACATTACGACGAACAAACTGCATCATTAGACACATTGTGTGGAGTCCATAAAAGGCATTTAGAACATATAGGGCTTTTGGAAAGGGACTGCTCCTGGTCCCATAAAATAATCAGCAAAAAAGTCCCTAACGCCTACACCTTGATCATAAGCATTACGTCCGAAATCACTGACATCCACGAACGTATGTGATTCGGAGTCCTCACAATTAACACCGTCTCGTTTGCGCACAAAATTATGCAGGACGCAAGACGCTTTTACTACTTTGTCAATATTGTCAGGATGCAACAGTATTGGGGTGTGCAAAACACGCCATTTATTAGCGAGCACCCCGAATGCGCATTCCACGTATCTTCTGCAGCGACATAACCTGTAATTAAAAACCATTTTACAGGCATCGAGATTACGCTGTGGGTAGGGGCGAAGAAGATTTGTATGAAGTCTGAATGCTTCATCACCAACCATGACAAAAGGCTGTGGTTTAAAATAGGTGTTTGGCAAACATTTTGGAGGTAGTAAATTCAATGTACCTGAAAACAACTTTTTACCAAGAACAGTATCTCTAAAAACTGTTGAATCTCCTTCTTGTCCATATGCCCCTACGTCTATAGCAACAAAGCGTAAATCGACATCCGCAACTGCCATCAGCACGACTGAGAAGTATTTTTTATAATTAAAGTACTTCGACCCCGATCTGCAAGGTTTAATACACCGTATGTGTTTCCCATCTACCGCACCTGCACAGTTGGGAAAATTAGTCTTCCTGTAGAAATTGTCAGCGATCTCGATCCACTGCTGCACTGTTGGTTCGGGCATTTCCATGCAATGCAAACAATCCCAGGTTACTTGGCAAGTTTCGGCGACAACTTTAGAAATAGTTGTTTTCCCAACTAAGTATTCAAGTTGTAGGGAAGCGTAGGTGCTTCCAGTCGCCAGGTACCTGCAACAAATATAACGAAATGACTGTAACATCACATTGAAAAATTTAATTCGTTACAAATCTCTGACACGAAACAATCAGTACGTTAGTTATCTTTATTAGTTGTAGTTCTTAATGGTATCATAATACACACTGTTGACCGAACAATGCTAAATGTTTACGGTTACTGTCCATACTATAGAGGATGCACTACGAACAATGGTTAATTGAAACAATACAATATTTATATGAATACTGGCAATCAAAAATATAGAGCTGATTCAACCATGTGCTTCCTTCACATGTTTCACAAAAATTGTGAGTGTTTTTTTTTTCCTATTGTTGCAGTTACCGAAATCAAAAACAAGTGGCGAAATATAAGAGACAATTTCGTCCGCTCTATCAATGCAGAAAAAAGCGGAGCACCGGGAGGGAAGAAAAGGAAATATGTATTTGCCGATGCTCTTCAGTTTTTGCTTAATTCTCTTCAGAAAAGGAGGTAAGTTGAACTATTGCTACGAAATATAAAATTGTAATGATTATTAAGAGGCTCGCCTTCCTAGAACATAACAGTGCAGTAATTCGTATTTCGTATTATCGGATGTTTTCAAAAGTAATTTATATAATACAGATTAAAGTTTACTGTACTACTGCACGTCTCTCGAAAGCTTCGGTATTGTTACAGTTTTTCACCAGGAAAAGACAGTTTTAGAGGCGCAGCTTGCCATTAAAATACTTAACGAATTAAAATACTTAATGAATTAAAGTTACCTTGCATTAAAGTACAGAATGAATTACAGTTAGCTTGCCATTGAAATACTGTATGAAACCACTCAACGAACATGCTTCAATGTTTTGTCAAATTCGTGCAACAATAAAATCCCGTACAAAACATGGATTATGAAAACACTACACGCAAACAGAGCTCCGCGCTTAGAGGCTATGAAACTGTTGTTGGCACATATGCCAGTACCACCAGTGGCGGATTTACAAATTTTCGAGGTATAGGCTGCAAAGTTTTTGCCGCCCTTGCCTCTACAATTTTCATGTCCTAGATTAAGTTCGTTACAATCCCTTTTTGTGCGATTTTTTGTTGGCAAAATCATCGATTATATCGTCGTAAGTATTATTGTTCATTAATTCCGACTCTATGCACAAAAGTGCTAAAGCGTTTAATTTTTCTTGGCTCAAGGTCGATCTCAGATAATTTTTTACCCTTTTTAGACAAGAAAAACTTCTCTCACCCGAACAATTTGTCGCTGGTGTACATAAGGCCATACGAAGGGCTATGTCCAAGTTCGGATAAACGTTCTGCAAACTTTGTTTTCGCAGAAACGAAGATAGACTCTGTAATGATGTAAAATCTGGTTTTACCAGAATGCTTTGCGAAGATATGTGGCTTTGAAAATGTATGCATTCTTGAACCAACTCAGTCTCTAAATCATTAGGATACATTTTTTCTAAGGACAGAGCCTTTTTCGTAAGGGTTGATAATGATAACTCGCTCATTTTGGTCAGAAATGAAAATTTTTCATTGAAATTGTCGTATGCCTTCTTCCTTTTTTCTAATTCGGATACGAGTCTATCAATGATGACGAGAAATGTATTAACCCTGAAAGTATCGCTAGTATCACTCGCTGTCATACTCATTTCTTCATCGGGTGTTTCATCAGCAAATTTTTTTCTTTTCAGTTGTCTTTTTCCCAAGTCTTTTGTGTACTGCTTCGACGCACTTAATTCCATTGCCATTTCTTCGAAATACTTGAAGTTTTCTCGTTGCTCTACGAAAAACTTGCGAAGAGATTCATAAAGATTGGCTACAGTAATCAAATCTACGGTAGAAGCCTGGATTTGAACATTTACTTTGTTTATTCTTTCCAAAAAAACATTCCACACAACAACCATTAACGCTGTTTCCAGTTTTTTTAATTTTGAAAGAATTCCCATTGCTTCATTTCTTGTGACAGGCTTTTCGGTGCAGTCATTCCTGATTGTTTCCAAAGCTTTAATGACTTCGTGCCACGAATCTCTCAAACTTCTGCATGCATCCTCTCTAGCTGACCAACGTGTGAGGTTTACTCTCTTGACTGTTTTGCCTTCTCCGACTTCAGTCATCAATATCTTCCAGCGTTGTGTTGAACTTGAAAAAAAAAACGTATATTTCTTGGAGCAACATGAAGAATCGACAAGCTTCTGTGCAAGATTCAGCAGTCGCAGTTGCCACTAAATTTAAAGAATGGGCAGAGCAAGGAACGAAAAAAGCAAACGGTGCTTGACTTTGAATTTTAGCCTGTAAGCCATTGTATATGCCAGACATATTTGCGGCATTGTCATACGATTGTCCACGGCAGTCTTCAATGTTCAAACCCAAGGTTTTTAGTTCCGAAGTAATGGCAGCAAACATTTCTTCAGCTTTATGTCCCACTGAGGGCAAAAACTTGAGGAATCTTTCACAGGGTTCTCCTGTTTCTAAAACATACCGAATCACGAAGGTGAGCTGGTCCACATGTGCTATATCCGGTGTTGAATCGATGATTAAGGAAAAGTATTTCTCCCTTCTTACCTCGTCTCCAATTTGCTTCAAGACTTTATGGCACATCAAAAGTATAAATTCATCACAAACGGTCTTCGATAAGTAACTGGTACTTCCGGATCCTTGATTCCCAAATCGTTCAATATGCCTGGCTAAGAAAGGATCAAACTCAGCTAACAGTTCCAGAATCATAAAATAATTTCCGTTGTGTGGATCACCGAACTTTTCACTTTTTCCTCTAAAAGCGAGACCTCTTGAACACAGCCGCTTCACTACAGCAACAACCCTTTTCAGAACATTTCTCCAATAAGTAATTTCTTCATCAATTTGCAAATGCAGTAAATTGTCGATTCGATCATCAATCGCACTTCTAGCTTTCAGACTAAGGATACTGGATTTATGACGCGCAGAGTTTTCATGCTGAGCTACTCGGTGTTCTGCATTTTTCCAGTCATTAAATCCTTCGTTCTCGAACTGAGTTTTATTCTCCAATGGACCGAATGCTAAACATGGTCCGCAATATACGGAACTCTTACTTTCAGAGTAAACCAGCCAATTTCGGTCCTTCACTTCATTGTTTTTCATTTTTCTTTGAAAGATACTCACTGGCAAGAAACGACTTTGTTCAGCATATAGTTTTCCACTTTTAGAGAAGTCAGAAGACTTGTTTTGATAAAAGCCGCATCTTGCAATAATTTCCCTTAAAGTATCGTTAATTTCCCATAAAGCTGGATCTTTGTTTTGATCTACAGTTGTTTGCTTTTGGTCATCATTTAACGATTCAGTCTGAGAGGCATCTTCAATTTTGGAGCACTCGTCGTCAAGAACATAATCATCAGTTTTTTCTTTAGTCGATAGTTCAACAGATGACAGTTGGGCAGCAGAATTAAAGTCCGTTTCATCCTTTCCAGATTGCATTGTTGAAGTTCCCGTTTTTTCGACCCAATTTTCATTTTTAAAAAAACTGTCAATTTTTGTGGTTTTTCGTATAATTTGCTCTTGTTCTTTTTTTTTTTTTGGCCTTCTTTTTGTACTCCGCTCCACTAAGTCGCTTTCTCCCATCACTCATTTTCACAATTTTTTCTTCAGGAACTGAAATGGAAAGGATTAAATTAACAAGTTTATTTTTCGTACACAAGCAGCGATAGGGGAGGGCAGGGTAATGTAGCCAGAGCGAGCAAAGTGGCCATTGGCTGTTACTCAGCTGGAGAGTGATGAAGTTTGGTAGCGAGGATGTGAAACATTTGTAAGAGACGCCATTAGTGTTCTGAGAGCACCCGGTCTGTTTGCAGTGAAAGTTATTTGTTTTATTAAGGTTTTACTGGTTTTACTATTTCTGATGTAACATGTAAGGTAAGTAATAATTACTGTTGATCATTATTAAATACACAGTAATGCCATAATTATTTAATATAGCCTATCCAAATTAGCATGTTTTAAACTTTAATACCACATATTAATAACTGTAGAAGATGTCTTTTTTTTTGCTAGTTTTTTTGTAATGGCGTCTCAGAGGGCAAAGTGGCCAGCCACCACCGCATGTTCACTTTGCCCGAACTGTATATACTTAGCTCTATTTATGTATTACTAAATAATAAAACAAACTATTGAACATTTTACATTTTTTTTAATCTATACTGTAAATTTCTAATGTGTTTTGCAATGTGTGTGTTGTTTTCGTGTGGGGAACGACCTTACACAAAAATTTGCCAGCAGGAGAGGCTTGGCAGATAAGGTGGCAGTATCTCAAGGACGGCTCATATTTCACAAACAAGTGCAGGTGGCCGGAAATGGTATCCCGTGATTTAGTTTCCTTAAGATAAAAGAAAAATGAAAAAAAAAAAATGTCATATCATTTACCCGATTAGTGCGACGGGCAAACAAAAAACAAACATGAGTCGCTCCAATATTTACATTTTAATGGTGTTTTGATTGTACGAAAACTATATTATTGAAGGGTTATTTTATATTTTGATTTTAATTACAATATACAATTTATGTATCGTTTTATCTTAGGATGGCCACGTTACCCTGCTCACCCCTATCCTTCATTCAGAATTCACATAATAAATAGTTAACGTAAAAACAAATTTTTTTAATGCTATCACGAAAAAATTAAAATTTCTTTGCATGGTTTCCGATGAATTGTTTATTGTGAATTATTATTTCTATTTTTTGATGTTTGCTTCATTGAAAAAGACAAAATGACAAGATAACCATGAGCAATCTTTTAGAATACTATTTATAGTTAATATGAAAATGTTCTAAATTTAACGTGACCATGTTCCAAGCTTCAAAATGAAAAATATTATTGCAGGGCTTTTTCAATAAATTTATTCGTTATCGTTACAGATGCTTTATTATAATGTATTATGATTATAAAAAGTTTTTACTTACCGGTGCTGTGAAAATATTCATACAATGATACAATTCACGAAACACTTCGAAAAATAACAGTCCACACGACACACCTACGTAGAAATATCAATTCGTTATGCAATACACGCGTAAGACAACTGTGGTCCCGACTCCCGAGGTAACAGCTCTAATTGCCGCCCCATCCGCGACATGACGCGGTTCGACCCTTGAGGCGGACTAGGAGAAGGGAGGGGACAGTCTGACGGAAGGGATAGCGGCGGAGGGAGGGCGGAGGGGCCCTTCTGACCTTGGGTAGTCACATTTTTCCCGGGACCATAGTTGTCTTGGGCGTGTAGTGCCAACCGAGGCCTTGTCCATTAAAATTCGCATTTACTGACTAGCGAACTAGCTGTTTTACTCTGGAATATGGAAGTTTGCTACACGGATTCACGGAACGTACAATGACAAGGGAGAGGGGAAAGTCATCGGCAAAATTTGTTGCAGACTTCTATTTGTAAAACATCAGAAAACAGAAAACCGTCATGCAGAAATATTTTTGATTTCTATGAGGTAGCAAAAAAAAAAATCGGTCCCCAAATTTGCCGCCCCAAAAATCTGCCGCCCTAGGCTCAAGCCTACTCAGCCTACTGGTAAATCCGCCACTGAGTACCACCCTTAACTCCGAACTACTTTTTGGCTTAATACAGCGGACGTATCCCTACGAAGGCGGTCCCCTCAATATCTATACGTCAATTTTATTTTACAACTTGTGCTATGCTTTTATTTTCAGAACTACCGGTAACATGACAGAAGACGAGCTGGGCGAACAAGACCAAGACACGCCAACAGAAATCGGCAACCAAGAAACATCAAACGTATCACCAAGCACATCCACTTCTGCCTCCTCATCGTCCGTTCATCGAGAAGAAACTTTCAAACACCGCCGGCCGCAACAAAATACAATAATGACGAAATTTCAAACAGAACTTCTAAACAAACTTAACCAGCCCGAAGATACAAGTGACCCAGATAAAATGTATCTCCTTTCACTGCTTCCCATGTACAAATCGTTAAGTGATATTGAAAAACTCAGGTTTCAACAACACATTATAAATTTCATGATTTCAGTTAAGGAAAAAACAGCGCCTACTGCCCATCCAACATTCCAAACTAGCCATCAGCACACCTTCAACTTGTCCCGACCCTCGACGACATATGAAAGGGCTGCACACGTCGCAACCGCCCCTCCATCACAACAGCTCACCTTTCAGCTTCACCCTTTTCAAAATCCCGTAGCCTCAAGCAGCCAACATGACACTTCACCTGAGTACCGACCCTCACCATCATACAGTGTTTCGGAACCTACACCATCGCCTGATTTCATGTCCCATCATAGCAGTGCAGATATCTGAAATAACCCTTGCAGCTGTAATGTGCAAAATTGTTCACAATCACTTAAATATTAATAAAGTTGGTTACCTACCTTAGTGTTATTGAAAGTCTTTCTTCAGGAGTTAATGGGTTTCTCCAACATGTATCCATCTTGGTAATTTGAGGTCGCACGATTTCCAAAAGTTCGTCAAATGATTTGACTGACATTCTGTAGTAACTAAAAAATTTATCTTCGTGCTTCCTAACTTCTTCAAAAAACGATCTGAACCTGTTAGAAGATGCTCTCTCTTTGTTGTACGGATGCACCCAGTATTTTCTTTTGTTTCGAGGTTTGTCTAGCAAACCTAGACTCTCCGCCAAGCACACTACTCTTACACGCTCCATGACTTACGATCGAATGCAAGCACAACGCTACCGCTGTATGTGGGAACACGATTACAGATCAACGTCCGTTGGTTTCACCGCAGCAACGGACGTCGACCAACGCAATGTGTACACGCAGCCTAACAGTGTCTTTTAGGACAGATCGCGGTGTTCCGTACCCGCTATCGCTCTGTCCTCGAGTCTCGTGTTGTCGCGGTGTCGCGTTACCTTCGAGACACAGTTATTTACTATACTCAGTGGATAAAGGCCGCACTTGGCGTTGTGTTGAGCGCATTGCCCATCTAACTCCCAATTATCTCCCCCGGCCAGGTTATTTACACTAGACAAGACTATTGGCTGGATTATTTCTTCTCAGAGATCTCTTTTTCCAAGCTTTCGGAGCTGCGCCGAACTTTAATTGCAAGTTCTATGGAGCTGTCAAAACTACAAAACTAATATCCATATAACGAATCAAATGCATTTTCCGTTATATTTAACCAAAAAATATTACATATTTTAATATCATAGTCGGAAATATATAGGCCTACATGTTACCTAGTCAAAAATAATGCATACATAGCATAGCAAGTGCGCATACCTAAGCATAAACAACACAGGTACGCATACGCGGACACATGCACACTTCCTTGCTGGGAAATTTTTCGTTTGTAGTTTTAAAACTTGCTGACTAAGAAATTAAAATTGATTTGTGACAATTATTGGCAAGCAATGATTTACTTAAATAATTAAGTTGTGACTTGAGTTATATAATAATTAATAATTCAGTTATACACTTGGGTCTGGTTATCCTTCAAGTTGTGTGATATTACGTGTCCACCAGCAAATAAGTAATTTGATTACAATCAAATAAAGAATAACTTTTTCCAAATTTTCAATTTTATACTACGTACGAACGTAGTTATATTATTACTGGGTTTCAGAAATAACTCAACAGTTTACATGATTTTTCACCCTTCCGGTATATATATATATATATACACACATATGTATAATATTTACAATTTCGTTCATCATAAAATACGTATTATATTTAAATGTACGTACTAAACTACAATTTATCATACGACTACAAACGAATTGAAGCGTGCACTGATGAAACAATCAGTTAACAAACATTCGTACATACAAATATGTTAGTTTCAACAACAGGTTGAAATGCATCTCTTAGCTCAACGAAGTCATATAACATAGTCACAGGTACTATTTGTTGCTGCAAATTGTATTTGAAGTTTGCAAAATTACGGAACTAGTCGTCTTAAGTCATCCGAAACGTGGTGACGTTATGAGGCAGAAATCGTAATTTTGTTCACCCGGACTTTCCCCATTCTATAACATGAAGTGAGTATACAGGAAGATGTGTGGATTTTACGGTGAGTGACTAGTGTTCACAGTTTTTATTCCAAACGTACACATACCAGTTGTTTGTGAATAGTTTTTTTTTTTTGTAATAATGACGCGATAACGTAGCATGTCATATCATGTATTTTTAACTCTTTATTCCTTTAGAAATAGAATATTTGCAACATTGTCAATATCAATTATTAGTGATTTTAAAAAGAAGTTTGGTAAGGATAATTGTGCCAAAATGCATTTTCAATACCGCACAGAATCATGTTATTTTTCTACCTTGTATTTTGTTCATGTTTAGATTGTTTACAATTTGCTGTTTAAAATATTTGTATGCATCTCCACCCAATAACTGTTCAGAAAATAACAATCATCGATTTATCTGTACAAATTATTTTTGGCTTTTCTGAAGAAAAAAAAGTTAATGTATGAAGTTGTACAAATACATCTTCTTTAATCAAATATAATTGAATTTGAACACATTTAAACACCACAAATACAAAAAAACATATGAGTTTATGGATACAGTTGAGTAAATTTAGATGGTCTGCTTTTACAAGCATAATTTAACAGCGCACTGAGTTTAAATTTTGAAGCTATACACTGAAAACGACCCATGAATACTATAAATAATTTGTGTACTTACTTATTTTTCTCTCTCCAATTTGCTAGATTTTTACCTCTATTCCGTTTTCTTCGCACAGACAAATGTAATTTACCACGAGCATTACCTTTTACAAAACGTGCGTTTGTTTGCGCCATGTATAAATGAACATCCATTCATATATCCCGAGCTAACACAGCGACCTCAAGGAAAACTAAATCCGACTGCCTCGCAGTGCCACCCCACCCCTTTTGGTCCTTATCGTGGGACTGAGAAGTGTCGCCTATCGCGAGGGACTCAGAGCAATATCGGTCTAACGTACAATATCAGGCGCACATGTTACGCTTCAAGCAGCTGGAATTTCTAGTAGCTATTTATCCCACTCTTAAGGGGCCCGCCTAACTGGGTACACATACAGTGTGCAGAGCTTCAGAGAAAACCACGCTATTTGAAACCTACTAGATATCCGAGTGGTGTCTGTTTACGAAAATAATTTAAGAATGGGTAGTTCTGTTTCCATATTTCGTTTTCAAACTGTTTTTTTTGGATAGTGAAAAGGGCTAAAACGTGAGTTTTCAGAATAATTTATAGACTGATAACACCCGGTTCATATTCTTGAAAGCACCCAAGGGCATTGCATTACACCTTTATCTTCATTTCTCCACCATCTAATGTTATGGCCATCGCTCAGATTTCATAGTTGTCCTATGGACGATACGAAGACTGAGCTCCAGTTCAGAGCTTGATTGGTGTGCTGACAGTAGTCATGTACCTGAAAGAAGCATTCCCAACCACGAAACACATACAATGCTACAAAGCTTTAAGGGGATTGGTGCACCAGCATCGTATTAAAAAAACAATATATTTGTTAATGATTCAGCTACTAGAGAAGATTTGAACCATTCTGGTGTAAAATTATTTTTTAAATTTTTTTATTTTAATTAAGTTATTGCTGATTTTCGGGAATTTTTTAAATTCAAGCTTTATTAATAAACTATAAAGAATTCAGTGGTAAAACTTTCGCAGATAAATTTTCAGACACGGGAGATATGACTGTGACCATTATTTTATCTGTAATCATTATTAATTTAACGTATTTACAATTTGAATTTTAATAAATGAGCTGCTACGAAATTGCGTGATATTCATTTGCGAATTTAATAACATTCGCGTTTTCATTTGTAATTCAAACGCCAATATATCTGTCGGCTGAATGATTGACTTTATTTTAGTCTTTAGCTTATTGCAGTCGGACCTAAAGTAAAAACGTAGCTGTAGAAGTTTGAGCAGCGTGCAAGCTCGGATACGAGAAATTATGGAGCGCGCTGGACAGTAGTGACACCTTGCGACAGTTTCCCGAACTGTTTGCAGCCAGTGTTTTCTCTCGTTCCCACCCTGCCTCAGCTGTCTGCTGTTTACGAAGGGGAGACGGGATTTCGCGCGAAACTGATATGAAGGTCAACGTACTCATTTTCAGTAGATAAGAGAACGTGTTTGGTCTAGCTCGGCGTATAATTGAATGGTTATTCTCTGTTATTATTGAGCACAGTGATTTAGCTAGATGTTTTTTGTTGTAAGCGTGAGATTTATTCAGGAATAAAATGCCGAAGAAACCTCCACCAAGCATAGTACACAAAAGAACAAAACTATCGAAAGCCATTAGAGCGCTTAGAAAAAAAGAATAAAGAAAGATAAGAGATTATTTTATTATAGCTTTTTTACCATACATTTATTTTTCAGAGTTGCGTATGTACAACGCGATGGACGCGATGCGACAACATAAAGATGTGTAAAATTGTAAACATGCTTTTTTTTCCCAGCAATGCGTGAACCATTCATAAACTATACTCAACATGTATCCGTATGATTACGTTTGAATTTTTTTTATTACAGGCATCAATGTTAACAAGTTTATTAAGCCACAATATACTTTTTTTTTCAGAAAAATAAGTGTAGCAGAAAACACTCAACATAGTCTCACACAAAATCAGTTTACATGAATGCAGTTTTAAGAAGTAAGCTTCGTAAATAATAGTTAAACATTATTTAATATATGCTGGTAACGTTTCCAAAGTATCAGCTTCGCCTTCATTCACGAACAATATTCGTGGCCTTATTTATTTATTTTGCTGGCGTTTCGTTGGTGACTGTTAGGACTGCAAAATTAGTAAACATTTTTCACCCTATCCTGAGTTAAATCTAAGTGTGCGCGGTTAGATGAGGACCAGATGTGTATCATGCTTACGCCTTTACACTCTACTCAGGGGTGCCCACAAGGGGGGGGTAACGACGCAGACTGCGTCATTAAAATTTTTAAGGGGGGGGGGGTGGTTAAAAGACGAGAAAAATGTATATATTATTTACATAATTATAGCTTCTAATGTGAAAATACGATTCTGGTGCTTTGATAAATGAAAGGGATCTTGTAAATCAAATTGGCAACCCCGCACTTTCCTCAACAAAAGCAGTTTGGCATCTGTCGGTTCAGGATGGAAATATTACCTGATATTACCAAAATTATTATTAGAAAATCAGTTTTAATTAATGCAAAATGTGATAAAATATAATACTAAAAAAGTATAATATTATAAAATAATTGAGTAAATCATTTAGAAAATGGCATAAAAAAATTCGGGGGGGGGGCATAATTAGTTTAGGGGGGGGGAGTCATAGTGTTTGGGGGGGGGGGGGGGAGGTGGGCACATCTGCTCTACATATGCGGGTATTAACCATGCGCGTAAGGGCGTGTTGCCAATGACCTGTACGATAGTCAATCCTCTACGGACTCGAAAAATGTCACCTGCTCATTGGCTACTTGACTTGTGACAACTGTTTGTTGTAATGCCTGTGATTCATCGTTGATTTTGTTGAGGAGTTTTCAGGGATTCAGAGCCTCCCATTTAACTGTGGCCGAATTGAAGAAGCAGTACAAATGTTACATGCTTGAATTCATAGCGAATGGAAACCACAAATATTTACTGATGTAGTGGTTGGTAAAAAAAAATATTATTCGTATCGCGTCCATCGCTTCGCGCCATGGTGGCTCCTATATTATATGGATTTACAAAATATAACGATTCATTTACGACACTTAAGATAACGTGTGTAGGATTTTAAGAATTCACTTGAATTAATATTTAAGAACATATTTCAGGATAACTTGTGAAGACGCTCGTACAGACGCAGTGGCGTAGCGTGCCATCTCGGCGCCTGGGGCGGGAGACCCATTTTGCCGCCCCCATTCTATAGGTGCTTAATTCAAATTAAATTTCACATGCAATGAGGTACCTTTTATTGAAGTTAAAATAGGATGAGCGGTTTTACAAGCGGATTCTTCGGGCCTTATGAGCAGCGAAGTCAGAAATAACTTTGTCAAAATCAATATTAGCAGCCAATTCTTGTTCAATTGACAATATAGCCAAGTTTGATAGTCTAGCGGAGCTCATAGTAGATCTGAGGTAATTTTTTATTAGCTTCAACTTCGAAAAACTTCTCTCACAACTTGCAACACTAATCGCCAAAGTCAAATATATACGAATCAAGATGACTATATTTGGAACCGAAATTCCGAGATTCAGTTTTTGAATGAACTGGAGGAGCTCCAGTGGTCCTTTACCACTTATATCTTCCTCTGATTCAGAACAGGCAACAACAACAAACTGCTGAAGACGCTTCCGCTCCATCTGAAACTCGTCCTTGACGATGTCTTCTAATACATGGGAAAGATCACACTCGAACTTGCTGTCCAAAAGTTTCGCTGGCATCAAAAATCCAAACTTGTCCGATATTTCTTGAATTTGCTGGAATCGAGTCGTCATTTCTTGAATGATCTTGTCGAATGATGCGATAGTCTCTCGACGGATTTCCTGTTCGTGAGACAAAGCTGCATCTTCAGAAGATTCATCGCCATGCATGCGTTTTTTCCTACGAATTCTTCTCGTTTTGAGTTCGATTCCGAGTTTTTCGCAGAAAGTCTTAGCAAAGTCAATTGCTTCTTGCACGAAACGGTCTCTACTTTCCACTAAGAGGGTTTTCAAAGCGCAGAGTTTCTGAGCACACTTATCCACACTTAGTCTTCGTTGCTGCAGGTAAATCTGTGCGTCATCTACTTCAGGTAGCACTGCAGCCCAAAAGCCATGAAAAGTTAGGAAGTTAAATAACTGCATGGCTGTCAGGAGAAGACTGGCTCCCGATCTTGTTTCGGAAGTTTGAGATGAATCTGTTAATTGTTCCAGTACCTCAAGAACTACCTCAAACTTATTTTTAAGCATCTTGACAGCTACATGTCTAGCGCTCCAGCGCGTTTCAGTGACTCGTTTTACTGCTTGACCTGTGATGGCAACCAAAGCGTTCCATCGAACAGTTGATGCGGAAAAGAAGGCAAACAGCTTCTCCAGAGTTCCAAAAACCGTCACGGAATCCACTGATTCAGAAGCAGCGTGTACCCCAGCCAAGTTTAGTGAGTGGTTTGTGCATGCAACGAATATAGCTTTCGGATTCAGTGATTTAATCCGGGCTTGAACTCCATTGCGTATCCCTGACATTGTGGCAGAATTGTCATAAGCCTGTCCTCTCAGATTCTGTATGTCCAGTCCGTCTGATGTTATCTTCGCGATTATATCGTTGCTGAGATCTTCTGCATTTTTTCCTTTTGGTTCGAAGAAGTCAATGAAAGATTCTACCACGGCGACTTTTTCTCCTTCGATATGTACGTATCGCAGAACTTGGCTCATTTGGTCATTGTGGGAGATGTCTGGTGTACTTTAGAAGATTACACAATAATATTTAGCTTCTTGAATACGACGGATGATGGTGGATCGAACTTGCTGTCCCAGTAAGTTTATAAATTCATTCTGGGTTTCTGGAGATAGATACGAAACTGAGACTCTTGCTCCCAGCTTTATCTTTGTCAGGTGTTCCATTAGAAGAGGGTCGTATTTAGCTTGGAGGTGCACTAACTTCAGAATGTTCCCGCGATTGCCACTATCATCTCCTCGAATGTCTTCTCGATGTCCTCTGAAGGCCAGATTCTGTTTGGCTAAGAACTGGATAATATTCAGCAACCTGTACAGTACATCCCTCCACTTCTTCTCCTCACTTTCGAAAACTTCTTGTTGTTTCTGATCGATGGTTGCTTTACAGTTCAGGCGAACTTCCAACTCCTTCCATTTCAAGAAGCTCTGTTCATGGCCCAGGCTATTTTCATAGTCTCCTATTCTTGGATTTAGATTCCACCATTTGTTGAATCCTTCTTCAGATGCGAAGTTAGAGCCGGAATTGCCAAACAGCTTGCAAGAAAAACAATACAAGGATTGCTTCAAAGGCGAGTACACCATCCATGTTCGGAGAACCTTTTCGCCGTTAGATAATGGTTTGTAGAACCGCTCTTTGGTTAGTTTTCGGGTACCGCCTTTCGTTGAAGTCCCTGAGCGAACAACATCGGCAAATTTGGAATCGATGTGCTGTACTGAGTCAGATCCGCGACATACTAGAAGCGTTCTTACTTCGTCGGTCATAGGAGAAGGCCAGCAACCTGCATCGTCGAGATTCACATCTTTGATTTCGGCAGGAGCAGAAGGCACGATTTCAATTATGTCTTCTTTGGCAACATTCACTTTTTCTGCAGGCTTATGACTAGATGCTTGAGGTACTTTTGATGAGTCGACTTCGTCTTGACCCTGCTCTGTGGTGGGACCAGAACTACTTCCAACTGCGACGGCAGGTACGTCTTCTTCTTGTACCTGTAAAATAAGTTATGTATTCCCATGAATATTTGCCGAAGGACACGTTCGAATTTAAAATAAGTATTTTATCTATCACAAAACAAAAGTGGTTTTGGTGACGGCGCGGTTTGCCGGGCTTATAGGAAAATTTTCAAACAAAATTGATTTTGTATGGCAGCTACCTTTTTTAGAGTTTCCCGGTAAAAACTGACTGAGTAAGCCATGTTATAGATGTTATTAAAAGATAAAATTACGAGAAATTTGAGAAAAATCGTTGGCGCCATTTTTGAGCTAAATGAAAAATTATGTTTTCTTTGTATGACAGGTACCTTAAATAATCAAGTTATCCAAAAACAAAAAAAAAATATATTCCTTGACTACTACTAGATTTACAAAACATCCCCTATTGAAGTTTTAAATTCAAGTAGCAGGACAAAATTCAGTCGTAAACTTAAAAAGATGTACCTTAACTCAATGTCATTTATGTTAATATACTTCATACTTTTTAAACAATAATCAATGTACAAACAGCTATTAGAGCAATTTTAAGTGTATTATAAAATAAGATTTAATGAACGAGCGTGACTCCGTACTCGCAGACAAACCTAGGAGAATAGGGTTTGCGAGACTAATGTAAGAAATATTGTAACTTCTGTAAACAATAAATAATAATAATAATAATAATAATAATAATAAATAACTGGAGTAATTCTAGGCCATGCATGATTCTAGATGGAGGAATCATATACCTACTTACACTGGAATCACTTCCGCTGCTGCAGGATGCCACCGAAGACGTTAACGTGGCTTTCGAACCAGAACTGGAACTAAAATATTTCAGTAATGCACCTTGAGACTTCTTCGCATCTGCTTCTTTCTTAGCTTTTTTTTTTTTTGCGAAATCCCGCACCGCTTTCATTGACTCTTTTCATTTTCAAATACTAGTTCAAAGATAAGGTAAAGTTCGAAATGTTTAGTTTTAGAAGATTCAACAGTATTTAAAAGATCGAAACACAATCAAAATGACTTTCGTTCCCTATCCGAAACTCTCGCGAAACAAACATACGAGTAAAGCGTGATTGCGTAACGGTACTTCACGATGCACTAAAACAAACAAAGATCAGTACTGTAGCATGTGTGCTACAGCTGCTACCTTTGATAATGTTTATGTTGGCAGAAATGGTTAACGTATTTTATTAATCTTTCGGATGCCCTGGTAATACGAGTTATTTTAGATTTAAGTTTGTTATATGTTGTTTTAAAAAAGAAATTTGTAATTCTTATTTAGTCTTATTAATTTAAGTTTAAGATTTTAAGTTATAAAATTGGTCTGGAAAGTTCGAGGACACTACCGAATATGTTGGTAATCGCTGCGCTAGACGGCGCGCGAGCAGAACAGCTGATTGTGTGACGTCAGGTGAGACGGGCGAGCGGAGTCGCCTGGTAGGTCCAGGCGGGCGCGCACGTGAAGTAAAACGCGGGTTGACCATGGTGATGGTTCCACATCGAAGTAACTGTATACGAGTGTTCCTTTTTGAATATGAACGGGGTTCATTTATATAATTTAGAACGCTTTGGTACGATGAACGCGAGTGGTTGGTGAGGCGTGTGTGAATATCGCGAGGATTTTCCAAGGATGAATTATGTGCGCCGAAATAAACTCCAAGACTGTATGGCGAAGGATTCGTCATATCCGTACAATTACCTGCAGCTACGATAACGTATAATGGCAAGGGTTTGCCATTAAAAACACTCGTGAGCAAACGAGTGTATTTGGTGACCGGACATCACGACGTCAAAAAGCAAGTAAGTGCCAGCCGTGCCACTGCCCCGTTGACCCCTTTGACCCCTGGTGCGAAACTATAATTTGTGGATTTTTGGGATTTAAATTAACGGACTAATAAAACTGAAACTGGGATTTTACGTTCAGCGTGTTTCACCCAATCCCTGCCAGACCTAGAAGAAAAAAGACGACGACCGTTAGAAAATGACTTAACTGAGAAGGGCTTGTAAACCCATTATTTCTAATTTGCTAAATTTTTGGTATATTTATTTGCATGTTAAGGTGTGTCAATTTTTTGCTAGATTTCGCCTATGTTAATTGGTATTTACAGCGGTGATACGCCCGGTGCGTATCTATATTTGTATTTGTATTTGTATTAGTATGTTCTTATATATTTTTAATGCCTTTTTGGTAATTATATTTAATTTTCGGAGCTCCGAAGTATATGATAAAATTATAATTTTTTGGGGGAATTGTTAAAGTATTTTTTTAGTATTATTATATAGATATTTTTTTATAAGTAGTAATAGGGTATGTATTTTATGATGGATGCGCCGATTTGTGATGAAACGATTTTATGATATATATATATATATATATATATATATATATATAATGTTGTCATATAAATTTTGCGTCTTTTTAACTTGCTGCCTCCTCTCACTGTTCGCAACCTTATTAGTACTTTTTAAGCCTGCTATTAGTTTGGGTTTTAATATTTTTTTGGGTTTACCTGCGCTCGCGGTAAGGGGCAATATAGGAGTTTTACTGTGTCCCGGTTTGTGGAAGTTGTTTGGTTTGCCCTGGGTTAAGGTCAAACTTTACAGTACAATGCGTAGTACTAAATTCAATGAGTGCGAAAGGGAGGCATCGACACGGGCCGACGCGTGAAACAAATGATTTTGTATGAGTAATTAACATAATAAGGAGTGCCGCTCAACTCGGCTCGCGCGCGCCGGGCGGCGCGGCGTGATGCGATGTTGCCGTTCGTATGTAAACAAACAAACGTTATAAAGAGCTCTGTCAGTGATTTCGCAGTTTTCTTTTAAATAAATATTAAAAAATAGTTGGTGCGCAAAATTTTAGATAAAAATGGAATATTATAGTGTGTCTGACACATGTCATGAATAAATCATAGATCAGATCTCAACCCGCTTCACCGGCGACCCGCCCCCGCGGGCTGCCGCCCGGGGCGGGCCGCCCCCTCCGCCCCACCCACGCTACGCCACTGTACAGACGGCACCGGTTGTGATGACTCATTGTTAGGGACACCTGTATTTCGAGAATACATTTCGTGTCAAAGTATTTCACAAAATACTGTAGCTTTTCTCCTGTGGTTATTGGCTGAGGTCGGTGAGAGGTGTCGTCCCGCTCTTGACGAGGCCAATGAGAATGTAGTCACAGTACTGCTGCACCCTCACAATTTGCCTTTCCTCTTATAAAAAGCTACAGTATTTTGTGAAATACCTTGACACGAAATGTATTCGCGAAATACAGGTGTCCCTACTCATTGTTATCAGAGCAGGGGCCATCTCGTGTACACGAAGTGGCATGCGAAACCTCAACACAACTCGAAAATCAGTGAGTGTTACATTGAAATGTGTCCGCTACAAATGTTCAGGAATTATAATTTTGAAATCGAGTAGAAATATTCCTGCAATTAGCATTAGGTATATTTTAATAGACATTGAAAGCGAATCATTAAGTAGCTTCAAAATCCAAATACCGGAATACAGATAGTCTGTAACAATACAGACCTCACCGACTAGATATGGTCCAGATTGTTAATACTAACACATTTGAAAAAAAACTGACTAGTTAATGAATATGTTGAAATTTTGTAAACCTGTTACTTAAGATGATTGGTGATGTAATAATGTCTCTTGGAAACTACATAAGATTTTAACTGCTTTTATTTCTCCATAAATTCGCAAATCACCATGGCGGCCAATTTACGATCACGATTTAGTTCTTAAATTTTAAATAAGTTTATTTGTTGAGAGCCTGGTACAATGTGTCTGACCACTAAAGCGATCCGAGCCGCGTAGTGTATACTACTGCGAGGTTGCAGAAGTAGGCTCGGGTCGGGACGAATTTTGCTGTGAAGAAACAAAGGTTTTTAATACATATAAAATTATCCCAAAGCCGAAATTTGTACAGTAGTAGAATGAACATTTCTTAGTAACACGTCAAAAGTGTAAGTACTGCCGCAAACCTTGTGTGTCACACCGAAAACGAGTAGTTAAGTCCAAAATTAAATTTTTTTGCAACTATCCACAATAATGGATATTGTAAATGCAGTTTATGGAGTAGACCTCAGTATGGAACCCAAAATAATCTAGAAACATTGCCCTATCTGAGGATAGTGATAAAAAGCACAAAGTTTAACATGTTTCTATAAAATAGACCTTTTAAATCATTAAAGTTAACGAATTCACTTTCATTCAATTTTAAGGAAATATAAATACATATTACATAAACTTAAAGAGCCCAACGTGGAAATCGCTTAAAGTAATCGTTGTTGCAAATTTATTCATCTTTAAATTGGTATATTTTTAAAGTGTCTCATACAATTTAGGCCAGTAGCGTTAAACATCCAATTCGGAAATAATTCCTACAAAAGGTTTTTTTGTTTCAATGGCTTCATTTGTGACCCAATGTGACTCTCCTAAGTTTTCCCCCTCGGGGGAGTTGTGGAAAAGTGGTGGGGGGTGAAAATGTACCCCCAAAAGGGGTGTTTTTACGGTTTTTTGCTTTTATCTCCCACACTAAACAAAATATTTGAAAAGTACATTTCATAAGAGTTATAGAGCATTAATCTCTGCGTTGAATGGTACCAAGAACAATGTTTTTGGACAATTCGTTACCAAACTACAGCAGCTGAAAGTTTGACCAATATTCAATATCAGTGTAAATGGTTGGTTTTAACTACAGGTTTTAGACGATGTCTTATTCAAAAATGAAAAATTAGCCAATTGGCCCAACTGTCAACATTAATTACAATGGTTGTTTTAACTTCAGGTACAGAATTTTTTCACAAACAGGATAACAGTAATATACTATACAAAATTAGTATATTTATATTAACATGAAAAATTGTCACTAAATTAAAACATACATACATAATGGGTGAATACAAGATTTAACTAATAGACATGCTGAAATAAAATTAAAGTCTTCGACGTTTCTCTGCCGTTGGACCACTGGGCTCAACATTTTCGTCGATGTCTGACACTTCTGATTCATTGTCAGTCAAAATGTTGAGGTATCCATACACATCTTCTTCGGCATCTTCCAATAATTCTACCAGTTGGAGGGCGTTTGTGCATGAGGTCCCCTTGCAACTGGCACAAATTATCGAACATTTCAAACCTGCCTTCCTGCAGCCGCAAGAACCTGCACACCCTTTGCTGCACTTGCAAGAAATCTTCATCAGAAGCGACTGTGAAGCTGGTTCCTTGGAGGTAAGAACAGGGGCAAGTCCAAAGTTGGACTGCTGCCATCCCCACTGGAGCGGATCCATCTGGTTCCCTAACCACATTTGAACTTGGAGGTAGGTTCTGAAGCAATGTTGGCGAGCTGCTCCCGTGGTTGGTGGTAGGGAAGCCAAATTGAATTGAGATTTTATGAGGGATTTGGCAAACAGGTCAAACCACACCTTGTCCAGATTGTCCTCTGTTCTACCGCCATAGAGGGTGGTCAAAAATCGTTGCCCAGCTTCTGCAATTGCTTGAGGTTGTGAATCGTGATCAAAGAAGGGTTTGATGTCCTCTGAAAGGTGCACATTCTTGGCCACATGTTTCACTATTTTCTTCTTGCCCAGCTTGTAAAATGAAGAAGTGGTGTCGCAACCACTAATTGAGTGGAGGAAAATGTGAACCTTTTTCAGGTCGTCGGCGAGTTTACAACTCTGGTGGGTGAATATTTTTTGTGGTGTTGTTCCTCTTCCTGGTTTGAGGTAATAAATGTTAGCTGATGGTGTGGCTAGAGCAGTGAGGATGACCAACAAATCCGTATCCTCACCGACTAGAGCAACCTTCTCATGACTATGGGCAACTTCGATGGCTGTGGTGACGATCATGTGGTCTGCATCCTCACGAGCTTGCTTGACTGATATGCCTTCACTTTCCAGCCTCTCGGTAAGCAAGCTGATGAGTCGCTCCTTGTTCCTGTCATTTGAAAGAAATTGCTCCTGGGTCATCGTCACCACCATTGACTTTGTGAAGATGACCTCAGGAGCAATGTGCCTCTTCATTTTGCAGAGCCGCTCTGCAGATTTGTTGCTTTTGGTACGCAGGTCTTCGGGGTAGCCATCAAAAACCACAGTGGTAACTTTTCTGTTGTAGTGGCGTTTCAAGTAATCAACATACTTGTTGATAATACATTGAAAGGCATCGCCATTCTTCCATACCACTCGGTGTAATAAAAATCCTCCATCAATGACGTGAGCAGCTCCATCGAGGTTAACTTCTCCTACAGGATCAAAAAAGTCATAAAGTACAGACTTAGGTGCCTTCCTCATTCCAACCTCATCGAATAGAGACAGGGTATATGGTGCCAGCTTGTATTGGAAGAATTCCCTCAGCTCTTCATCAGATTTCTTGAGGAGTGCGATACGGTGAAATATTGTCTCAGGATTGACTGGTACATCCTCCCCATGAATGGTAAACTTTGACTTGAAACCTTGAACATCTTTCTGACAAACTTGATTTGGTCAAAGTTTTGTCCCACCAAGGTAAGCATTGACGAATTCCCAATTTCAAAGGCTTTGTGACAGTTTATTGATTCATCTCCCATGACACCTGTACTGATGGACATCATGAAGTCGCTTGCTGGAAAAGGATCGTGAGATTGAAACCACTCCACAAACTTCTGTACATCTCCATTATCACGCTGGACTCTAGCATCTCTGGCATCAAAATGCTGCTCTGAGGTGGTGAATGAAACCCAGCTAAAATCCTCGACCTGTTGTGCCACTGTTGTAACTATTGGCATGGTGACTACCCATCTGCTGAGAGTACTATCTGAAACACCACGACCATGACTAAGCCCTCCACTACTTTTTAATGAGCGCATGAGGGTCTGCTCAATGGTTATGTCAGACCAAATCCCACGGCAAAATTTATCAGATCTTCTGATTGTAAACCATCCATTCAGCACAAACATCTCATACTCTTTTTGAGATAGTTTCTCTTGTAGGTCCATCATGTCTTGCAGATAGAGCTGTGCTGACTTAGCATACAAAAAATGCCCACTTGCATGGAAATAGGGCAACATCTTCTTCACAGTACTCAGATGCAGCTGCCAGTCACCAGTCCTCTCTGCCTGTATGAACTGCTTCATGAGGGTGGTCATTTTGAAGTAGCTTGGCAGTGGGACCATTATCCTCCATTTATTCTAGTTTCTCAGTGAACAGCTGCTTCAAATATTCGTGATCAAGTTCTTCCAAGGGAGTCTTTGAATGGGAAGGTTCTTCTGAGTCCTCATTACCCCTCATTTTCGTAAGGATGACATTTGCAAGAGCCAAATTGGTGCTAGTGTTAAGGTCGAGTTGTGAGCAGGGATTTTTATTTCGGCGGTTGATACCGTGTAGGAATTTTTTGTTTTGACAGTTAGTGCCGTGACTGTTGTTAGATTGTTACCAATCGAATTCATGCCTTTATGTGTTTGCTTCAAGTGTAGTTGAAACCAACCATTTCTGCTATAGTTGAAAACTTGTCCAACGTTAACCTGCTGTAGTTTGGTAACGCATTGGCCGAAAAATTCGCTCTTGATCCCATTCGACGCAAAATTTAATTCTTAAAAAATGTTATGTTAAATAACTGTTTGATAAAAAGGTTAATTCTAAGATATTTAAGAAAAACTGATATTAAAACGAAAATTATTCGTAAAATTAACAAATTTATACGACTTTCACCTTTTGTAATTTAGCAACGGGTGGTCCAAAAAAATTTTTCCCTGGTTTATTCTACACAGAATTTAATGCTCTACAACTTTTATAAAAGGTACTTTTTCAAAATTTTGTTAAGTTCAGGAGATACAAGTGGAAAACTGCATAAGTGTCCCTTTTGGGGGTACATTTTCACCCCCCACCACTTTTCCACAACTCCCCCGAGGGGGAAAACATAGGAGAGTCATATTGGACCATAAGTGAAGCCATTGACGCAAAAAAACCTTTTGTAGGAATTATTTCCGAATTGGGTGATTTTTGTGTTTAACGCTACTGGCCTATAGTCTGACCACTAAAGCGATCCGAGCCGCGTAGTGTATACTACTGCGAGGTTGTCGAAGTAGGTTCGGGTCGAGACGAATTTCGCTGTTAAGAAACAAAAATTTTTAATACATGGAAAATTATCCCAAAGGAAAAATTTTGTACAGTAGTAGAATGAACATTTCTTAGTAACACGTCAAAAGTTTACCGATGAAACCTTGTGATCACACCAATAAATGAGCAGTTGAGTCCTTAATGATAATTTCTACAATGATCCACAAAAATGTTTCGTAAATTTAATAACTTTAATACTTTTTTAAGTCGGTTCTCATTATGGTACCAAAGTAATATAAAATAATGTCCTACATGGTAACTGTGACAAACACCTCAAAGTTAAAATGTCCTATTATTAAATTGGTAATTTGACTACATGTTACATAAATATGTTGAGCGTAACGTCAAAATCACTTCATAAATATTGTCTGTGTTTTTTTTTTTTTAAGGTTTAAATGTGTATATTTTGAGTGTCTGGTACAATAGTCTGACCACTGATGTATTTCAAGCTGCGTAGTGTGTGGTGCAGCAGTGTTAAAGTCGCTCGTGCTGGAACGTTTTTTGCTCCAGAAAACTAAGGTTTTTAATGTATGGTAATTCCAGACTGAATTTTACTCTGAAAGAATAAAAGTTTCCTAACTGCAAGTGATTTTTGCGGCAAACGTAGATAAAAATCTTCCAGGATGCAATTTGCTTAGGTAAAAATGTTAGTATGATCGACTCTTTAATTTCTAAATTATAAATAAATAACAACAATAGAACTTCCCGGAAAGTTGTGATAAACTGACGATATTGCGCGAGTAGCAGACCCGTACGTGACTACAGAGAAAGGCTATTTTCCTTGACCGTTAGGATTTCTGGGACGAACACCCTCTCACAGCTGGGGTCATAAAATACGGTCAAACTCTTGCAAAAACATCCACCACCGCTATTTGCCACTAGCAATTCAACGAAGTAAGCTAGGCGCAGCACTCCAATGAATTAACTTAGAAAAAAAATTACTAAATATGTAATTCTATCAATACATTTTACAACACAACTTATGTATTATTTATTTTCTGGAAAAAAATAATATTATCACCCGAATTATGTTATAAAAGTGACAAAACTCAATAAGCACATTAACGGTGTATCGTTTTCTTCAATTGTTATATAGTAAAATAATTTCATACAATTAAATATATATATATATATATATATATATTTTATAATATAGGCTACATTAAAATTTTGCACAGTTCTGATCTAAAATAATATAATGTATTAGAAATAAAAAATAATTATATTTTTTGGTATTAAAATAATTTTTAATAATAAAATTTTTGTAACAAAATACGAACACACATATATAAAACCAGAGGTCCTCTAGAATTTTGATTTACAAGTTCCAAGCAGAAATTGTTTATTGTTAATTTTATTGTATCAAAAATCATTCATATATAAAAAAAATAATATGTATATCTCAATAGATGTAACATGAATACACCCTATTATATGCATTAAATATATTTTAAGTAATCCATAAATAAGACCAAGTTTATTGAGTGTCGCAGTACGCAGCGTGTTTCAAAGCCCGCCGGCCGTGAAAGATCAGTACGGCCGCAGTACACTGCAACGCTCGGGCAGCTTTAATGAGGCAAATAATTATGCTAGACTCTTTATAAATATACTATCTTAAAGCTAAAAGTATAATTAAAAACATTTATTTAGACATTTTTTCGCATTGGGCTCTTCAAATCGGTGTAAATCGTATTTTTATCTGGGTGGCAAAGATAAAAAAAAAATATGTCGTGAATTAATCGCTTTATATCATATATATTAAAAATTTAAATTTTTTCTAACATTAATGGGTGTATTAAAGTTTCTAGATTATTTTGGTAAGTTTATGGACAGTCTAAATTAAAAACTGTATAAATGGGTAGCATTTTAATGGACTGATGCAAGTTGCTGTCACCTAGGACTTAAATGCAAATTTTCGGTGATAACGCACAAGGTCTACAGCGGTAAACTTTCGGTATGTTATTAAGCATAGTCAATTCTACCACAGTACAAAAATTCAGCTTTGGACAAATTGTTCACAGGTTGTCTTGGTTTCCTGGAGTAACACGAAAGTCTACGCGGGGAAGGGCGGCTACCTGATCCGAGAATGAAGGATAAGGCGAGATGGGAAGCGATAAGAGCTGGTTGGGTGTCCGTGTTGGAGAGAGAGATAGAGAGAGAGAGAGAAAGGCGATATTGTGGAAGACCTTCGAAAGATTCCCGCTAGATGGCAGGCCTCAGAGCTGCAACATTCGACAACCTCCCCTCACAGAAGCTCTCTCGCCACTAACTTGCCAAATCTCACCCGCTAGCTTATATACGTGCTGGCTGGCCATACAGTAGTAATAAACAAGCATTTATGAAACACTTAAGCTCATTTCCAACAAATTCTGACGAATGACTGTTTTTTGTCCTGCACCAATCCCCTTAATACCACATGGCCCTAGCGTTTAGTATTCAATCAATACTTGGGAATGTCTGCGACTGTAATGATGATACTGTCAGTTGACACTATGTATTTGAAAATCTATGTGTGTGATCTCTGCTGCAACTAAGGGAAAATGTTCAAATATTAACTTTAAAAGTTTGTTAAGCCTTTAAAAAAAATGTGAGCGTGCCTTTCAGTGCTCGCCAGTGATTTGTAAACATCTAACCTCGGTAACGAGCAAATTCATGAGTTCTCATGAGGTTCGTGTTGCAAATAAACATATAATACGAAATTAATACACGAAATTTAACATAAAATTATTTAAATTAATGCCCAAAGTGATAAATAAAATATTCGCTTTTCAAATACCAAAATTTCTGGATGAAACTCTCACACAAACTTCTTGCGCCCGCCGCTAGAATTTGCTGCCTTCACCCGCAGATAGCTGTTAGGGATGAGCGAAATGGTTATTTTCCAACATCAGTTATGGCAGTTATGGTTCCGGTTGAATAACTAGTTATTTAGATGGTTAACGTTATCAGTTATTGGGCATGAAGGCTTGTTTTCAATAATTCACTACTACAATCGCAAAAAGCGGCTAAACAGCCATCAAAATTATGGCGTAATCTTAACACTAGCAATGTAATTCTCCTCTTTTTTTCATTCAAAAAAAATGTTTTATTGCTGTTGCAGATGTAAGGATATATAATTTGATCCAGGCACCTTAGTTATTTGCATAAATACGAAGTAATTTCTACTTTTTGAATGAATGACACATTTAATATAATTTATTTCATATTCCTTTTAACTTTGACGTGCAGACGCTATAGCCAATTGACGCACACATGAAACAACCTTAAACTGTTTATCCGTTAAAACCAAACAATTACGAAATAATGACTATCCGCCACTTCTTGATAGTTGTCAAATAACTGATAATTGGTTAAAATGTCGATCGCGAGCAGAGAGCTACAAACAGTCCTTAACCTTTTTTTGAGCTTATTCTACATTATTATTATTTTATGTATTAAACTTATTAAAAATTAAAAAAAAAATTAGTTTTGCTAGTGATGGGATTTGTATCACGTCCATGTAACCATTGACATATTGAAAAGAAAATATTGTAATGTCAGTTTTCTCAGGTATTTTAAAACTTGATATTTAATTTTACTATGATTATTTTAGTTTATCAAATATTATATTCCAGGGTAGTTTCACAATTACTAAATTTCATTTTGGCACACCTGTACGTTAGGTATGTACCACAACGTTTACGAAAGTGGCTATATATGGTTTTACGTCGCCACACTTGGGTCCACCATCTTTGTGGCACATATACGTCCATCGACATTCGTGCCGTTTCAATTAAATCATTCCTACCAAATGACGCACACCGAGAGCTAAGAAGTTTACGCATCAAAACCTGTTGGAAACCAACCTCCTCCTCATGGATGACGACCGTAAAACACGAACAGCCTCCCACCACGCGCGTGACCCCAAATAGGCGTCGATGTTTCATGGTGATGAAGCTCGGCGAGAGTTGCCGAGTGTCTCTCTCTCCTCCCTCCTTCCATCCCTCCCTCCCTCCCTCCCTTTCTCCCTCCAAAGATCCCCCCCCCCCTCACTATCTCACAAGGTGTGCTTACGAGCGCCTTCTATATAAACACTTAGCGCCGCGCAACGCTCCCGAAATAAGCTGCTTTCCTGTTGTTCATTGCAACAACCCCTCGTCACCTTTTCCCTCTCCCGCCCTTTTCAAAACACCTATTTCCACCCCCTTGAACCCTCTTCAAAGGAAGCGTGCCCCATGTAAATTTGAACGCTCTTTTCTCTTCTTTTTTTTTCTCGTTTGGCCATCAACAAAAGATCTATAAGTCGAGAAGGGGATATCGATAGCGTGGAAGCGATAGCATTAATACTCCTGGTTAGAAAGGCTCATTCAGGGCTTCGTTGTTGATTTGGAACAGTGACATGTATGAGGTCACAGCTTCGATACAGTTTTTCAAGGCCACGGAGCCATTTTAGTGCCCTTAGCAGGTGAATTGGAACAAAGCGCTTTTTACGGGGTTTGTGTGAAGAATTTAGTTTTATTTATGTCTGTGATTTTAATCGGATTAATAACCTAAAAATAGACGATCATGAAATGGATTACAAATAACTTTTTTAATTACTATTGGAGGTACTGGGACAACACAAAGCATTAATGCCCGGACAAGAATCTAAACCTAGCATTGATGCGAACACTATTTTGAGTGATACAGTTATTTTCATGAAAATGTACACATATTAATTTTCGCAGGCTTTCACGGCCGTTGTCTGAAGTACCTTGGCTCCTGGGTTGTAGCCGCGTCCTTGGCGAATAATTCACCGACGTTTGGATAACTTGTAAGAACCTCAGTAGGTAACTGCTCCCTGATGATGGCGACTGCAATGTCGACCGAAACGTCGGTGAATTATTCGGCAAGGACGCGGCTACAACCCAGAAGCTAAGAAACTTCAGACAATTGCTGCGAAAGCCCGCGATCCTTATCAATATGTTATGTATTTGTTAATTTATTAATAATCATACAATTATACAATACAATCTTAAAATAAAAGACTAACGCATTTTCTCTGATAATATTTCACACGCATTTGAATAATTTGGTTTAATCTATATACACTGAACTAGAAGCGTTCAGGAACCTTCTTTTGTTTGTTCGTCCTATGCTCGGGTATCCGTGTTAATTCCCGACGCTTTTCTTCCCAAGACCGTTGTACGGCGTCACTAGAAGCTGTGTTTGCGTAAATGTTGAACAGCTTCGTGTCAGTAATTTTAATTTTTTTTGTACTGTGATTTCGTAGTGCCTCTTCACGGTTCTGCCATATCAGGAAAATAGCGGTGATTGATCCCTTCTGGAAGTCCTTGGAATGGAAAGCTTACGAAACATGACGAGGCTAACGTAAGTTTCTAACTTCGCTTTGTACTGCGTCATATATATATATATAGGGTGGAATGAGACGTTACTATGAATTTTCATTCCGTATTCTTGTACCATTTACTCAATTATCTGATCACTGATTTAGTTCCAACTATGTCGTCATGACAACGAAGGGCAATGGCGGTTGGAGTAATTTTTCCCCCCAGGGGGCTTTTAAAAAAAATTGAACACGTGTATTAAAAAACTTACATTACTATTGACACTAACACCATTGAATATATATAACTTATAGAAGTCGCGAGGGGATACGATTTATTCTGCCAGTTTTGGAATAAAAACTTAGGTAGTTGCAAGCTCCCCCGCCAGACAGCTCTGCTTTCGAAAAGAAGGCACTCGTGGTTAGTGTCTCCCACGCTAGAGCGCTATAGTATCGCTTGTCTCAAGGTCGCGCGCGTATTATCTCTCTCTCTTTCTCTCTCTCTCTATCTTTTGTATTTTGTTTCCGTTGCTGTGTGGAGGACCAGCGCATTGACAAGGCGGGAGGTTATGCTCGTCGAAACGATACGTAAATGTATTGAACACAAATGTATTTTGTTTAAAGAACCGAAAGCAAAAAAAATATTCCTTGAAATATTACACAATTATTTAAAAAGAGCCACATATATCAGTACCTCATTGGTGTTGGATTCCAGATGGTGTAATAATTATTGTATTTGAATAAAAATTGGTCCAATTGGAAATAAAATAAATATTTTATTCACCAAATTAATTAAAGTACCTCAAAGAATCCACTTTAATATAAATTCAACCAAATGTATGCAAAGAGGAAATTATAAAATACCAGACACTGTTATATAAATAGTTGATCAGTGTAAATCTGTGCACGAACTTAGTCATGCATTAATAAAAACTTTAGTAAGCTCTAACACAAGAAACTCGTTTTTATCGGGGGGAAATATTGTATGTTAAAGAAATAACTAAACAGTAAACATGTACATACATAATATTTATGCTCGCATACGTGCAGTGAATATTATTTTGCAGTGATAAATTAATATTTTATTAACATGGCTAGATCTAAAAAAAGGTTTATACAAAATTTTAAAAATATTTACTTCCTATACTTTTCAGAAGTAAGGTTGGTTTGTAAATTCTCCTTCAGGAGCATTATACAACACAGTGCATTAAATTGCATTTCAAGTCAAATAAAAAAAAAATTAAAAATGGGTGGAAGTAAAATAAAAATACCACAAACAAATGATTATACGTACTATTTTATCATCTTTATAATTTACAAATAATGAGAGCCCAGTAACTTTGAGTTAAGTTGGTGTATAAAACTCTAGCGAAAAACAGTTCTCTGTATTCTAGAGTTGTTTGAAGAGTTTATTTACATGCACAAAAACTTTCAATGTAAAAAAAGCCACATAATCATCCTACCATAGTAGGTGACATTTTTGACAGTTCGTACAACGAAATTTGTGACTTTGACATATGAATTATGTGAAGCATTAAGAATTTGTGAAGCAATAAACAAAACTAACACATATTCATGTAGTACAAGACTAGCTAATCATGTATTAATAATTTTTGTTTATTTTACAGTAAAATATTCAGCGGCCAAAGACTTAAGCCGTTGCAATAAATGTAATCTAAAGCCATCTTAAGTGAAACAAACTGTGGCTAAATGAGGCCCAGTAATTTTGAGCGAAATTGTAATCGTGCAAGTTCCCATGTACCACAGCTGTATTTACCTTATATTATATGTATATTTATGCATAATAAATTTAAATATCACTTAACAACTTTAAGAAAAAATAAAACAGAGTACAATATAAATTTCAAAGAATTATTTCATTCTAAATATCAGTATATAAAACTCTTCCATTGCGTATAAAAATTTTGTAACTTTTACTTCCGTACATTCATAACGATACGAAACATGCACAATGCCATCTAATGACATTTAACAAAACTATTGTGTTATTGTCCCTATGTATTCGTTACGTATACGTTTTATACGTTAAGTAAAATAATCTCATTAGTTACTACTATTTTTTACAACATTAACTAATGTAAAATATTTCATTGTCGAGCTTTAGCAAACGACTTACACACGTGCAATCACTGACACGTATAGAGGAAGGTTTATAAGTCAATGACTCGTTAGAAAATGTACGTGTTTGTTTCATCATCTGTTAAATATGTAAAAATATGATCGTGTAAAAAGCAGAGGAATAATCAACTGTCATATGTCAGGACTGAGATTATTTGTCAGAAACGTTTGTTGAAAACTTTCAAACTAGCAATAGTTCTAATGAGGGAATAAATAGCCCAGTCAAAATATGCTAACATTTCGCGCGTTCTCGAATTAAATCCGATAGTTTTGTTACACTTTACACGTATTCAGTAGTGTCCAGGGGAATTAAAATCAAAAGTCATGATGATTAGGAAGTGAGGTAGTCATAAACTAGAAAGGATTATAAAAAAGGCATTTGTTTTTGATTTTAAAAAAAATATCTCGTAAATGAGGAACCTTAAAAGAAAAAAGGTTTTAATAAAAAATGAAAGAGTATTAAAAATCCTATAAAAATTATTTTCACTTTTTCATTTCTTCAATATTTTTTGAGATAGTTTCACCTTTGAATATATATACTGTATAGAAGTCGCGAGTGGATAGGATTTACTCTACGTTTTTCAGAAGCGTATGATGAGCTGCTTGGGAACTTCACCGCTGCAGTGCGCTGCCGTAACGCCCTGTATCGTCTTAGTTGTTATTTACACGTTAGAGCGCAGCGCTGTCGCCCGCTGTCATTCCCCGCACTCCTCATCCATCATTCACTGCAGCTCAACGTCGTTCAACGGGAGGGGGAAGGGGTGTTTGAAGAGTTCGAGACTTGTCCGCTAGGGACCACCACAAGTCGATGCCCTAGAGATGGTGGCGATTGCGGCGGTGAATTAACCAACTACCTCAAAACCGTATTAGAAATTTTAACCTGGGCTGGCGACTTCTATACAGTATATATATTCAAAGGTTTCACTTAAAAATGAGTTTTTTTATTTATCTCAAACCTTTTTCCTATAGCAACTGACCTATATATTTGTGAACCGTGCCTCTCGTATGCCAAATGCTGTCACTTGACTTTACAAGACATGTTTAAGCTAGAGTCCATGATGACCCCAGAATTAAACATTTTTACATGTCAGGGTTACTTCTCAAAGAAAAGAACTGATAGCGTTTGGTCAGACAGACCACAGAACTAGGGTTACCAGACGTCCGGCAAAAGGAGGACATGTCCTCCTTTTTATGTACTTTTTTGCGTCCGGCCGGATTTTCCTTAATGCTCCAAAATGTCCGGCTTTTTACATGCTTTATATTAGCTTCACCTGTATGTTTGTCTGTCCGTCTGTGAAGGCTAGCCTACAAATGATTTAGCACAGAAAATAGCACACGCACAGAAAATAGAAACGAAGTTTTTGGATTGCGCCACCTACACTCGAGCACAGCATACGCACGGGAAAATAGCACAGGATTGACGCACAGAAAGTTGACCAACTTTTAATATTCTCTGTGCGTGTGCGCTGTGCGCTGCTCGCTGACCAATGAAAACTCGCTTACCACCGAGGTCATGCGCAATTGTAAATGTTAAATGCGTACGTAATTTGACTAGACTTGTACATTATTGTTTTGATATGCGCGGGAAGTTAAATAGTCTCCTTCAATTACAACATGAATGAAGAGACTAATTTCGACATAAGTTTAGTTTGCCTGGTTGAAAGCAAACCAATTTTGGTAAATATGTAGTGTAGCGGAATTTGCGGGAAAAAAAAAGTTAAAAATCCGAAAATATTTTTATTATATGCTCTTTTACTTCCTCTTTTCATTAAACCCGGCGGAGATATGAAATTCCAAATACTTTAGGAGATTTCGCCGTTTTTATTTTGCAATACAAGACCTGTACTATCATTCGAGCGTCGCATTTTTTTTATTTTGCCGTGTGTTCGTGAATGCCTAATTAATTAAAATGGTAGATTAGATCACGTCAGTTACATTATAAATACTTTCAAACTAAGCGGACATTAAAAATAATATGAATTAATTTTAATGATTGTTTAGTTTTAAAGTATTTATAATGTAACTGACCTGACCTTGGTATTAGATTATTCAATAAATTACCATATGTTCTAAAAAAAAATATGTACCAATATAATTTATTTAAAAAGGAATTATTTCTTTATTTAGCACATAAGGCTTTTTATAATATAGACGATTATGAACAGGAGGTAGCTTCGTAATTTTTTTTATGTATGACTTTTCTTTTATATATAATATATAATAGGTGCTTATTCATGGAAGAGCAGCTGTTATATTACATTATTTAAATTTTGTAATGCTTTTAATACTGTTCTTGTACCTGTTTATGTGTTTGTATTTATGTTTATTTGTAATTTTTTTGACATATTCTATACCATTGTATGGTCTATTGAATGAAATAAAAAAATCAAATCAAAACAAACCGGGACAAAGGATGAACAGTAGGATCTCACGTATTTTTTTTTTTCAATTTATTACTTGCGCAACAATATCAAAATAACAAATAATTTGAAACGTTAAAAACTCACCAAAGTTAGAGGCGGGTAAACAATGGCGAACGCCGCAAGAAAAAAAAAATTCATACTCGTAAACAAGAAACAAATATTAAGCCGCATGAATACACAGGTATTGTGATGAAAATTAAAAAATTCGATATCTCCTAAAGTATTTGGAATTTCTTATCTCCGCCGGGTTTAATGAAAAGAGGAAGTTAAAGAGCATAGAATAAAAGTATTTTCGGAATTTGTTTTTTTTTTTTTAACAAATATCGCCAAACTATGAAAATTAAAAAATTCTATATCTCCTAAAGTATTTGGAATTTCTTATCTCCGCCGGGTTTAATGAAAATAGGAAGTGAAAGAGCATATAATAAAAGTATTTTCTGATTTTTAACTTTTTTTCTTCGCAAATACAGCTACTCTATATATTTACCCCAATTTTATTTGATAAAACCCTGGCAGGGTTCAAAAATGAAGAAGCCAAGAAAAATGCGTGGCAGGCGATCGTTGATGCCTTGTGCGAACAAAGAGTTCATATCAACTGTAAGTATTCTGTAAATGAATAGAATTACCTTGCAAGGCGTCATATATTTTAATTCAGTGTTTCACATTATTTTTATGCCAGTTTACCTTAATGGCGCCAAAATGACATAATTTAATTTAGTGTTGTTTATTTTTTAGTTATATAGTTACGATTTTTATAGCATTTTAGAACTACAGATAGAAAGTTTTTGTGCAGAAAAAAGTGTTAAATACGTAAACATGCCATACAATGTAAAAGTCTGTAACATCGTACCCTTTCGAAGGATACTCTGTTTAAGGTTAGAAGTGTACGATTGTTCAGAGACCTGGAGGGAAATTGTGATTTTTGCTACCTTAAACCAAATTCTTTTCCTTTCCATTCATCTCGCATAGCGCGCGCAACACAAATAAACACATATATCAGCTGTTTTCCTCTGACAAGGCTACCAATACATGTACACAATTTTTCCTTCGCTGCACTTCCTTTAATTTTCGTAAATATTTTGTATAAACTTCCGATTTCTCTGTGCGTGTGTTATTTAAATGTAGGTTGAAGTTCTGTGCTGTGCGTGTGCCCTGTGCGATTGCGTGTGCTATTTTCTGTGCTAAATCATTTGTAGGCTAGCCTTAACTCTTTCGACTAAGTTTTCTTTTCTTGCAGAGCACATACTTTTACCCGTTTCAATTGTTCCTTCCTCTGTGCTAGCCTTTCAGCTTGCTTAACTATTTTTACATGTTACATGCTTTATATTAGCTTCACCTGTATGTTGTTTGTCTGTCCGTCTGTAACTCTTTCGACTAGAGTGAGTGGCCCATCACTGTAAAGTGTCCCACCAATTTCATTAAGTTCGTTAGCCGAGTGGTTGTCGGCCTCCGTAGCGCAGTCGACGGCCCACCGGGCTACGGTGCGGGGGCTCCGGGTTCGAATCCCGGGTAAGACATGGGTGTAATTTGTATTGTCTTAATAACAACCTTCAACCAACACTACCTTTCCACATTGACTCGGGGTGACTTCAAACTACGACTTTAAGGGGGGGAGATTGTTGGCACACTGGTGACTGTCAAAACTTGCCAGTGTGCCATCAATCTTTTAAAAAAAATAAATAAAAAAAAAAAAAAAAAAAAGTGGTCTAAGGCGCGCGATTTCTGTGGAGTCAGCTTTCGGATTCAGTGATTGTGGGCTCTACTCCCGGCCACGCCGAAAAAAAAAAAGATTTTTTTTTTTTCGGTAAATTCTAAGATTATATCCATACATCTAACTGTAAATGTTTCGGAGAGACTTTACTATTTCTTTGTGACGTTGCAACTCCAAATAGTTATCTCAGATGGTAATAGGTAGTGTCGGTAACTCATTTCCCTATGATAATTATACATAAATATAGTTTAAAAAACTAAAAAAAACATGCTTTTAAAGAATATCAAACTAAAAAGTTAAAAATAAATATAGTTTAAAAAACTAAAAAAACATGCTTTTAAAGAATATCAAACTAAAAAGGAAAAAATAATTTTAAAATTTAATTTATGACAATAGTATATAAGCAATACTAGTATAAATGAGAAAAAAGCATGGGGCGCTTAATATACAAAAAATATGGCACAAAGCGCCTCAAGCTTTTTTCTCATTTATACTAGTATTGCTTATATACTATTGTCATAAATTAAATTTTAAAATTATTTTTTCCTTTTTAGTTTGATAATCTTTAAAAGCATGTTTCTTTAGTTTTTTAAACTATATTTTTTATAAAGTGAGATAATTCCTGCAATTACACTCTGAGTAATGCGCTGTCCGCAGAGTCACCCCACTAGTAAGTAGTACTATGACAGCTTGACAGGTAGCAGCACATGCAGAAGCACGTGTTTTTAATATGCTGTATATGCATAGTTTGTTTGATTCTTTATACTGAAACTGTATTAAATGCCAAAACATTGTAAAATATCGTACTCCATGTTAATTAATTCATGGCTTTTTTTAAAAAAAATATATTGTCCTCCTTTTTAGTCAAATGCCCTCCTTTTGCGAAGTTAATGTCCTCCTTTTTAGTTATCCGTGTCTGGTAACCCTACACAGAACAGACTTAAATGCGTAACATAAAAATTGTTGGAAGCCTCACACGAGGACGAGGATTCACTGACAAGTTCTTGAGCGAGTGGACCTTAGAGATGACTGCATTTGCATCTGCTCATCATTGAAGAGTTATGCGCTACTCATTTTATATCTTTGAACAACTAGATTTCTGACAATATCGAAGAAGTAGGGATGCCACAGATTAATATAAGATCTCTGCTTAGCTAAATAATCACCCACCGTTTCCTGGAACACAACAAATCATGTCTATAGCAACTGGACTAGTAGGGGATGCCACAGTTACCTTTTTCAATGCTATAGTAATTGGCGAGCAATCAATACAGAGTAATGTTGGAAAAATTCTAATCAAGCATTGTCACGAAAAGATCAAGCTCTCCCTCTGGCGAATATTAGCTACACTATTACTTTCAATTGTAATAGCTCATTTATCATTTGTTAGTTTTCCAGAGGATAACGATAAGTGAAGAAAAATAGGATGACTTGATCATGTATATGCAGTATGAGTTGGCTCCATTTCATTTAGCTCTCTTTGACGAAGCTGGGATACGCAAAACCAAGAAAGCAACCCTGTACATGTTTTAGGTGACGAGGGAGAATTTGGACTTGGAGAACCCTGACTTTGTTCTTCAGGGGATTGGTGCACCAGCATCGTATTAAAAAAAATAATATATTTGTTAATGATTCAGCTGCTAGAGAAGATTTGAACCATTCTGGTGTAAAATTTATTTTTTTATTTTTTTATTTTAATTAAGTTATTGCTGATTTTCGGGATTTTTTTAAATTCAAGCTTTATTAAAAAACTATAAAGAATTCAGTGGTAAAACTTTCGCAGATAAATTTTCAGACACGGGAGATATGACTGTGACCATTATTTTATCTGTAATCATTATTAATTTAACGTATTTACAATTTGAATTTTAATAACTGAGCTGCTACGAAACTGCGTGATATTCATTTGCGAATTTAATAACATTCGCGTTTTCATTTGTAATTCAAACGCCTACATATATGTCGGCTGAATGATTGACTTTATTTTAGTCTTTAGCTTATTGCAGTCGGATCTAAAGTAAAAACGTAGCTGTAGAAATTTGAGCCGCGTGCAAGCTCGGATACGAGGAATTATGGTGCGCGCTGGACAGTAGTGACACTTGCGACAGTTTTCCAAACTTTTTGCAGCTCGTTCCCACTCTGCCACAGCTGTCTGCTGTTTACGAAGAGGAGACGGGATTTCGCGGGAAACTGATATGAAGGCCAACGTACTCATTTTCAGTAGATAAGAGAACGTGTTTGGTTTAGCTCGGCGTATAATTGAATGGTTATTCTCTGTTATTATTGAGCACAGTGATTTAGCTAGATGTTTTTTGTTGCAAGCGTAAGATTTATTCAGGAATAAAATGCAGAAGAAACCTCCACCAAGCACAGTACACAAAATAACAAAACTATCGAAAACCATTAGAGCGCTTCGAAAAAAGAATAAAAAAAGATAAGTGATTATTTTATTATAGCTTTTTTTACCATATATTTATTTTTCAGAGTTGCGTATGTACAACGCGATGGACGCGATGCGACAACAAAAATATGTGTAAAATTGTAAACATGTTTTTTTTCAGCAATGCGTGAACCATTCATAAACTATACTCAACATGTATCCGTATAATTACGTTTGATTTTTTTTATGACAGGCATCAATGTTAACATGTTTATTAAGCCACAATAGACTTTTTTCAGAAAACTAAGTGTAGCAGAAAACACTCAACATAGTCTCACACAAAATCAGTTTACATGAATGCAGTTTTAAGAAGTAAGCAACGTAAATAATAGTTAAACATTATTTAATATCTGCTGGTAACGTTTCCAAAGTATCAGCTTCGCCTTCATTCACGAACAATATTCGTGAGCTTATTTATGTATTTTGCTGGCTATTCGTTGGTGACTGTTAGGACTGCAAAATTAGTAAATATTTTTCATCCTATCCTGAGTTAAATCTAAGTGTGCGCGGTTAGATGAGGACCTAGATGTGTCTCAGGCTTACGCCTTTACTCATGCGGGGTATTAACCATGCGCGTAAGGGCGCGTTGCCATTGACCTGTAGGATAGTCTCAACAATCCTCTACGGACTCGAAAAATGTCACCTGCTCATTGGCTACTTGACTTGTGACAACTGTTTGTTGTAATGCTTGTGATTGATCGTTGATTTGGTTGAGGAGTTTTCAGTGATTCAGAGCCTCCTCCCATTTAACTGTGGCCGAATTGAAGAAGCAGTACACATGTTACAGGCTTGAATTCATAGCGAATGGAAACCACAAATATTTACTGATGTAGTGGTTGGTAAAAAAAAATATTATTCGTATCGCGTCCATAGCTTCGCGCCATGTTGGCTCCTATATTATATGGATTTACAAAATATAACGATTCATTTACGACACTTAAGATATGTAGGATTTTAAGAATTTACTTGAATTATTATTTAAGAACATATTTCAGGATAACTTGTGAAGACGCTCGTACAGACAGCACCGGTTGTGATGACTCATTGTTAACAGAGCAGGGGCCTTCTCGTGTACACGAAGTGACATTGATTTTCGAGTTATGTTGAAGTTTCACATAAGTGTTACATTGAAATGTGTCCGCTACAAATGTTCAGGAATTATAATTTTGAAATCGAGTAGAAATATTCCTGCAATTAGCATTAGGTATATTTTAATAGACATTGAAAGCGAATCATTAAGTAGCTTCAAAATCCAAATACCAGAATACAGATAGTCTGTAACAATACAGACCTCACCGACTAGATATGGTCCAGATTGTTAATACTAACACATTTGAAAAAACTGACTAGTTACTGAATATGTTGAAATTTTGCAAACCTGTTATTTTAGATGATTGGTGATGTAATAATGTCTCTTGGAAACTACATAAGATTTTAACTGCTTTTATTTCTCCATAAATTCGCAAATTACAATGGCGGCCATTTTACGATCACGATTTAGTTCTTAAATTTTAAATTAGTTTATTTGTTGAGAGCCTGGTACAATGTGTCTGACCACTAAAGTGATCCGAGCCGCGTAGTGTATACTACTGCGAGGTTGCCGAAGTAGGCTCGGGTCGGGACGAATTTCGCTGTGAAGAAACAAAGGTTTTTAATACATGGAAAATTATCCCAAAGCCGAAAATTTGTACAGTAGTAGAATGAACATTTCTTAGTAACACGTCAAAAGTTTAAGTACTGCCGCAAACCTTGTGCGTCACACCAAAAACGAGCAGTTAAGTCCAAAATGACAATTTTTTGCAACGATCCACAATAATGGATATTGTAAATGCAGTTTATGGAGTAGACCGTCAATATGGAACCCAAAATAATCTAGAAACATTGCCCCATCTGTGGATAGTGATAAAAAGCGCAAACTTTAAACATGTTTCTATAAAATAGACCTTTTAAATCATTAAAGTTAACGAATTCACTTTCATTAAATTTTAAGGAAATATAAATACATCTTACATAAAATTAAAGAGCCCAACGTGGAAATCGCTTCGAGTAAACGTTCTTGCATATTTATTCATCTTTAAATTGGTATATTTTTTAAGTGTCTCATACAATTAGTCTGACCACTAAAGCGATCCGAGCCGCGTAGTGTATACTACTGCGAGGTTGTCGAAGTAGGCTCGGGTCGGGACGAATTTCGCTGTTAAGAAAGAAAAATTTTTAATACATGGAAAATTATCCCAAAGCAAAAATTTTGTACAGTAGTAGAATGAACATTTCTTAGTAACACGTCAAAAGTTTACCGATGAAACCTTGTGATCACACCAATAATGAGCAGTTGAGTCCTTAATGATAATTTCTACAATGATCCACAAAATTGTTTCGTAAATTTAATAACTTTAATTCTTTTTTTAGCCGGTTCTCATTATGGCGCCAAAGTAATATAAAAGAATGTCCTACCTAGTAACTGTGATAAACACCTCAAAGTTTAAACATCCTATTATTAAATTGGTAATTTTAATCATAAAAAGTAAGAAATGTTTTTTTTATAGAAATTTGACTACATGTTACATAAATATGTTGAGCGTAGCATGAAAACCACTTCATAAATATTGTCTGTGTTTTTTTTGTAAGGTTTAAATGTGTATATTTTGAGTGTCTGGTACAATAGTCTGACCACTGATGTATTTCAAGCTGCGTAGTGTGTGTGCAGCAGTGTTAAAGTCGCTCGTGCCGGGACGTTTTTTGCTCCAGAAAACTAAGGTTTTTAATGTATGGTAATTCCAGACTGAATTTTACTCTGAAAGAATAAAAGTTTCCTAACTGCTAGTGATTTTTGCTGCAAACGTAGATAAAAATCTTCCAGGATACGATTTGCTTAGGTAAAAATGTTAGTATGATCAACTCTTTAATTTCTAAATTATAAATAAATAACAATACAACTTCCCGGAAAGTTGTGATAAACTGACGATATTACGCGAGTAGCAGACCCGTACGTGACTACAGAGAAAGGCTATTTTCATTGACCGTTAGGATTTCTGGGACGAACACCCTCTCACAGCTGGGGTCATAAAATAGGTCAAACTCTTGCAAAAACATCCACCACCGCTCTTTGCCACTAGCAATTCAACGAAGTAAGCTAGGCGCAGCACTCCAATGAATTAACTTAGAAAAAAAATTACTAAATATGTAATTATATCAATACATTTTACAACACAACTTGTGTTTTATTTATTTTCTGGAAAAAAATAATATTATCATACGAATTATGTTATAAAAGTGACAAAACTCAATAAGCACATTTACGGTGTATCGTTTTCTTCAATTGTTATGTAGTAAACTAATTTCATACAATTAAATATATATATTTTATAATATAGGCTACATTAAAATTTTGCACAGTTCTGATGTAAAATAATATACTTAATGTATTAGAAATAAAAAATAATTATATTTTTTGGTATTAAAATAATTTTTAATAATAAAATTTTTGTAACAAAATACGAACACACATATATAAAACCAGAGGTCCTCTAGAATTTTGATTTATAAGTTCCAAGCAGAAATTGTTTATTGTTAATTTTATTGTATCAAAAATCATTCATATAAGAAAAAAGAATATGTATATCTCAATAGATATAACATGAATACACCCTTTCATATGCATTAAATATATTTTAAGTAATCCCTAAATAAGACCAAGTTTATTAAGTGTCACAGTACGCAACGTGTTTCAAAGCCCGCCGGCCGTGAAAGATCAGTACGGCCGCAGTGCACTGCAACGCTCGGGCAGCTTTATTGAGGCAACTAATTATGCTAGACTCTTTATAAATATACTATCTTAAAGCTAAAAGTATAATTAAAAACATTTATTTAGACATTTTTTCGCATTGGGCTCTTCAAATCGGTGTAAATCGTATTTTTATCTGGGTGGCAAAGATAAAAATATATATATCGTGAATTAATCGCTTTATATCATATCTTAAATATTAAAATTTTAAAATTTTTCTAACATTAATAGGTGTATTACAGTTTCTAGATTATTTTGGTAAGTTTACGGACAGTCAGAATTAAAAACTGTATAAATGGGTAGCATTTTAATGGAATGATGCAAGTTGCTGTCACCTAGGACTTAAATGCAAATTTTCGGTGATAACGCACAAGGTCTACAGCGGTAAGCTTTCGGTATGTTATTAAGCATAGTCAACTCTACCACAGTACAAAAATTCAGCATTGGACAAATTTTTCAGTAACACGAAAGTCTACGCGGGGAAGGGCGGCTACCTGATCCGAGAATGAATGATAGGGTGAGATGGGAAGCCAAGATAAGAGCTGGTTGGGTGTCCGTGTTGGAGAGAGATAGAGAGAAAGGCGATATTGTGGAAGACCTTCGAAAGATTCCCGCTAGATGGCAGGCCTCAGAGCTGCAACCTTCGACAACCTCCCCTCACTGAAGATCTCTCGCCACTAACTCGCCAAATCTAACCCGCTAGCTTATATACGTGCTGGCTGGCCTTACAGTAGTAATAAACAAGCATTTATGAAACACTTAAGCTCATTTCCAACAAATTCTGACGAATGACTGTTTTTTGTCCTGCACCAATCCCCTTAATGGTGGATTCTTACTACACAGTCATATAGCCGATAAGAGGTACTGATTCCTCTATTTGCCCAAAATATGTCAATTACATTATCATTTCCTATTTAACATTACTGTTGATGTGACATTCCGTGCAGACTACTGAACAATTGAAACACAAAATCATAAACATCGGATTGAATTTGAGCACGTAATATACTTTGACTGGGCTAGAAGTCTATAACACCTCGTGTTTAAATGCGTACCTAATTTTTAGAATCTCAATATAAGTGTCTTCCAGGTTAATTTTTTTTCTGGATACATAATAAAATATTTTGGAATTTAAATTGTTCATAACTTAGGTAATAACGGTAGAATTCAAAGTATTTTAAACAGTTTTATCTACTTAAAAAAAGTACGGAGATGGTTGTGTGGACCAAATTTTACCACGTTTTTGTTTTTATTTTTGTATAAAACAAAAGTTCGAACTTATGTTTTTCTTACACTAATCCACTTAAAAAGTATGTTCTCTGGTAAATAAACGCAAAATTTTTCACATGACGTTTTTTGACAGCGATCATTAAGCTACTAACATCTTAATATTGTAAAGTAATAAACAAAACAATACTAATGCAGCTGCAGTCTATCTACTCACAAATAATTAATTGTTTAGTTATTTCTTAAACACATTTTGCAATCTATCTTAAAATTTTGTTGAAACGTTTCCCAAACAAATGCATTTTATGACAGACGACGTGGGTAATACTTGGCTAAAACTTTGCGTTTATTAAAATTTACATCGAAAATTAACTAGCGTTCACTCGGTTTTAGTCAAAATGATGAAATTAAAAATATGTGGTTGCTGTAATATAATTAGTTTTTTAAAGTAATTAAAACGTGGATATTTTAAATATAATAGAAAAGAATTCTTTACTAATTCATATTAAATAATTAGGACTTTCCTCGCATACTCGCGTCAACTTTTTTTACACAGTATATAACTGATAAATAATGTAAAACAAAATTGGCAAGTTATAATTCACAACTTCCCTGTCATTATTTTTTACTGGAAAACGGAACATTGATGTGCCTTGTGAACCGATCATCGTATTCTGACAACCCGTGTACGCACATTTATTACACTTCAGCATGTCTGAAATTATAAAATTATCAATGCGAAATAAAGTTAAAATAAGTAGGTATTTAACTTTTAAATTAAATCATATTTTAAACTCAACACGGACTGAAGGCCTGATACAAAGTTCTTAGGAGCTAATTTTCACGTTACTAGGGTACACAATCCCTCGATACAGTGATCCCAGTAACTGTCTTCTTCCGGGGTTTCGTGGCTCTCAAAGGCAGAGGTAAGGAATACTTATCGTCAAGGTCGCCGAACGGTGCTGATACCAGCTTCCCATATATGGGAGGGTGAAGGGAGGTGGCATGACTGGCTGGTTAACGTAGTACGTCCTAACACCGCTAGGGGCGTGCGCTGTCGATACCCAGCGATCGAAGCGATCGCTGCGACGGAGCTTCCTACTACTACAATTCTTCTGCGAAACCGGACAGAAAATTTAACCTGGGCTCGCGACTTCTATACATTATATATATTCAATGCTAACACACTGACATCTGGGCCTACCACAAGAAGCCGTTGGTGACGCGGATTTTCACAAAGTTGAAATTGCAGATGTTGTAACAGCTCAACCTGTGTTCCCCCAAAATAGCATAATGCATTTACTGATCCTTTACAGATTTCTTTTCCCAACTTCATCGTGTAGACACTGGGCATCAAAATTTAATCAGCTAAAACCGTTAATACATGGGAATTAAATTTGAATATTCACGACCCCCAGGTGGCGTTGAAGCGAGGGAAACAACGGTGCTCCTGGGGTTGGCGAGTCAACGACGTTGTGAATTAACGTATCCTTCCGCAGTTGAAGAACATAATTCCTGCACCCCTCAGGAGTCTGCTCCACGGGGTGCCAAGTCAAGATGGGTTGAGCGAGAGATGCACTGAAGCTGGACGGGGTTTCGCGCGATGTTTTTGTTAAAGTACAGAATTTTATTTTTTTCTGTGCGCCAATCACAAATTCGGTACGGACGAGAACGCGTCCTGGTTTTCCTGGTTAAATAAGTCAGACAGCTTATCTTGCAGACGGCCGCAAATTATCATCTCGCAGTCTAATGGGCGTTCTTCTTCTTCTTTCCCCCCCGCGAAACATTGCGTGTGATCCCGAGCTCCGCTGGCTGAGGACTAACGTCGCCCCCGGGAGTGCGGCCCTGTACGGTGCGGTCCCGGGGGGCTCGCGTGCACCAGCGTTGCCATTCAGTACACTCACGTCTACATTCGGGGATTCCCGGGCACATTCGGGTGTCACTCGGGTACATTCTAAAAAAAATAAATATGAAAACAAAATATCGCTGTCTTCCTTAACAGAAAATCTAAAACACTGTTATGTTAAATCTCATAATAGCGTTATGACATAACATTTTATAGCTTAAATGCAATATTGCCCGTGCTTAGGATTTTAAAATGCGTAGTTGAATGGTTGAAGGGGGAAGAGGGAATAATGTAAACGCTGAATACAACTATTCCAGTCGGATGTGAAAAATAAAGGGTATTTTCAGGTTAAAGGTTTGGTGTAAAATTATTGTAAATGTTAAACTGTAATATAAATACGGTGACGTAAATCTGTGTTGTGCTTTAATAGTGTAGCCGAGACTGTTTTCAGTGAGAGATCTCTGATTGTGTTGTCGTCGACCTACTATTGGTCCTGTGGTTATTCTTGGGAATATAAAGTAGCCGAGGTTGTTGTTTCCACAAAGGCAGGAATGTTTAATGTCAGTACGTTACGGAGAGGGCAAAGAAAGTTTTCCGCCCTAATTGGTTTTCCATTCTAAGTGAATATTGTTCAATATTTTTTGACTATTTTTTTTTCTTTAATTCGGGTACATTTGCGTACCCGAGCGGATCTTCTCGGGTACCGGGCCCATACCTAGTAATTTGGTTACGTGTACCTGAATTCGGGTACGTCTGGCAACACTGGCGTACATGCACGCGCGCCGGGCCGCGTGACCCCGCAGAGGCTCCTCGCGTGTCGTCACGGTAGTCGTCGGGAAGGGGGGGGGGCTTAGCGTAATCGTCCCGACGTATACGGCGCTACGCCTCCGCCCGCGTGACGTCACAATCGAGCTCCTCCCACGCGTACCGCATTGACGGGTTTGTCGCGTCTAACTTTGTCCTGTGAATAATCGTGTGTAACTGTGCTGTGAGCGAGTCTTTCAGTACCAGCGAGTGATGTGTAAAATCTAACCACGGTAACGAGTCAAATCTATGTGTTCTCATGTGGCAGATACACTTACAATACGAAACTTGGATACAAAATCTAACGTATAATATGTATACATGTGTACGAAAATTGTGTTTTCAACTACATTTCTGGAAGTGAATCACACTTAGTTTCCGCACCCGTCGCTAGAATTCGCTGTCGGAGCAACTACGTAGACAGAATCATTTTATCAGCAGAGCAAAAGGTTAAACTATTTAATGAAACTGCTCCGATAAAACCGAAAAAGACTTGAAAAATACTAAACACCGGCTTTGGACCTGATTTTCGACATGGAATTTTATTAAAATACTCCCAATATTGTTAAAATTCATTAACTAGCTAATACTATTGTTACGCAGTTTCGCACTGCGTAACTATACGACTACCAGACAGCGCCCCTGGTTATCTGATGGATACCACCCGCAGCATAGGGCCCGCAATGTTCGATTTCTGCGCGCCGGACGGCACTACATCGGGGCCGCTCGGGCCGCTTCGACTCCGCCCGGCTTCGCGGGCTTCGTCCGGAACAACCAACGATGACGTACTTCCGCCGGCGGGTAACCAGACTGTTCCTCGGTCGGGCCCCGGCGGACTATATAAACCGGCCCAGCCAACGCTTCTGCGGGCAGTCTCCGACTGGCCCAGCAGAATGAACCTGCAGTGACTACCATCTACACCACCGGCCTCCTCCGTCATGCTGCCCGACGACGTGGCGACCGCTTCAGGAAGAAAACGGTAAGAGCCGTCGTCAGAATCTAAGTCCGTAAGGGACTCTGAAGATTTTTCAACCCAGTAGAAATATTACAAGTCCACGAGGGACTTAGAATAAATTCAAGTCGCATTAGTTTGAACTTAGAGTCTTCGCAGAGTGAGGAAATAGGAAATTTGCCTCGTATGTAGAATAAAGGGATCTGTCTCGTAAAGGTTACGGGATAAGTAAAGTAAATGTTTGACTGGTGTTGAAAGTAAAACGGCAGTGGGGCAGCGTGGCAAGAGACGGAGGAGAGGTCGAATACCGCATAACGTAAAGTATACCAACTTGGAATACGTTGAGGCTTACCGTAACGTAACCAACGTAGTTTAACGTAACGGATTCGACTGAACTGTTATAAGTTCCCGGACTACACGATCACTCCTGATAGAACTACAAAATGCAGCTACTTCGTTGAACGATTGACGAGTCGAGTAATAATAAAGACTGTTCGCCGCAATATTGGCGGGGCGTCACGGCATACCGCTGTCAGTAACCAGGAGACTGTTGAATACGACTCGCTGAGAGTAAGAACGTGTGTGTAAGAACGTGAACAGTTTAAGTGTCATAAGTAGCCATTGATACTTACACCAGAAACACAGTTGAACTTTAAAGAATCAGACCACGAAGAATGAGAATGTAAACTAGTTACGTATATATAAACTGTACTATAAGAGATTTCATGTCAGTTCTCTTTCTTTCATATTTTCCTATTCTTTAATCGTATTTGATTTGTTTGGCAACGTTAAATTCATGTTAGTACAGTTAGTTAACGTAATATTCAATGTGCCCAAAAACCAATTGATTTGATGTTCATATTTTTCTGCTAATATAATTTGCTGTTTGCCTTATAATAAGGCGTTAACTTAATGTGTGTGACATATATTTGTGATCGGATATTGTTAATTATATTTTTCTGTTCACAGACATCGTGGGCACTTGCTGTATTCTTCAAAATAAGAAATCAGAAGGTTGTCATATATAAAAATGCGTGTATTGAAGGATGTGATGTTGTTATTACAAGTTTTGTTAATAAAAGCACTTTTGTTTCTCGAACTTTAGAACCTCTTTCTGAGATTTCACCCCTTGTCCTCCCGCCCTTCCGGACTGGAGGTAACACTATAGAGTTTTCCCTTTGTGTGAACTTAAAGCCCCCCCCCCCCCCCTCAACCACCAAAGCAATCGGTAAGCGTAGCGGACGTTGTCTCGCTGCTCCATTCTGAACTCTAACTGTTCTGTTAATTAAATACAGACAGCCAGTGAAAATGTTTCACTGAAAAAAAAAAACTATTTTATCAGCTCTATCGTGATTACGTATGGAGCAGTTTTGACAGTTTTTCAGTCCTCATTAGGCTCTGGTGACCTACATTTTGACAAGACGTCAACACATAATTAATATATTCACCATTTCTTATACTGCCAATCAGTCAAATTTTCACTGAAGAAACTTTAACCAAAGATTACCACAGATAAACTAATTTAAATTGTGAACCTGTTTGTAATTCTAATAAGCATTTCTCTTTTTGAAATAAATAATTTAGTGGGGATATTACTTCAAATGAATTAAATTAATAAACATAATTATTTTCTTAAAATTAACAAACCCAATGGGTGCTAAGATTTTATGAGGGCTTGTGGTTCGTATCCCGTCTCCGGCACGAGTGTTATGAGTTGCTTGCAAAGCCGTCCCCCACTAAGCCTCCCGACATAGCATCCTCTCAAGTAATAAAACAAATGGCTGGAATCGGCCATAGACTAAAGTTGACGGTGTACAAATTTTTGCATTCTGCGCATATATCAAATGTTGATTTACGCATGCAAAAATCAAGTCAATCTCAGGTGTTAATTAACTGGTGCAACACTTCACACTCTCTCCTGGTCGCGCATGATTCGGTAATGTGTGTGTGTGTGTGTGTGTATGTATATATATATATATTCTTTGGCTTCAAGGCGTGTCCAATGACATGGGTCATAATCAGTGTATAAAAACATTCGTAATCTAGATGTTACCAAATAATAACACGAATGTTTCATGTGTGTAACTATAAATATTTTTTTATTTTTACATTTAGTAAATTTTTTTAAAAGGCCTATGTTTTTTTTCCTTAATATTATTGGATGCAGTATTCAGAGTTACCCTAATAAGATGGCTATGATTGGGTGTTCCATTGGTGTACTTCCGTTTCCTCCACCATTGTATTCCAACGTTTCTCCGGCCTATGGATTTTTTTTTTGTTCACTAGTTTTCGGCGCCTGTCGCCTGCGCTAACTCGCTACCCGGCCAGCTGCACTGCTCGGCGGGTTGCCTAACCGGCAGGCGCTCAGTATCTGCTCTACATCTGCATATCAGAATTGACGTGCTTTCAGTCATCTGATGTTTATGTTCCCTCTCTTACTCCATAGCTTCTCCATTCTGATGCAAAACCTGTTTTGGTTGGAGTTATTCTGTGTAGTTTCGGAAAAGTTCAGCTATACGATGCAGATGTAATATGTTATTTTAAATACACGTGAAGTGTCTTTCATCCACCCTCAATGAACCGTGTTGGATACCAAGGGTATTATTGCACGAAATTTGTACCGCAGATAAAAAGTTGTTTTCTTTGATAGTATGTATATACTTATTCTGTATGCTTTATTTGAGAATAATTATCATTATTGAGCTTTTAAAGACAGGATTGGTTTTTTTTTTCATTCTATTAATAGAGTGTATTGCATTTCATCGGAAATATTTTGAATTGTATGTATAATGTATATCTATTTAACATAATGTACTGTCATTTATGACAATTTATGACATTTTTATAACAGACTTTGTTTAAGACTCGGTTTCACACGATAGGTTTGTTATTATATTGCTAAGCATGGCATGGTTTGAAGGCTATTTCTGAATATTTATGAATGAATTTTTTTTTCTTTTCATTAGTTGTTTCTACTTAAATTACGTTATCAGATATTTATGAAACTTTATTTACAAGCTGTACAATTTAACGCAAATTATCATTATTGTGAATGCGTTCGGTACTTTCTGCCGATGTTAGATAACACTTAGTAAACATTTGGTGAGACAACTCTGTGAGTAAATAAAATAATTCTAGAGATCTATTGTGATAAATGTAAAGGAATTGTTCTTATGTAATAGAATTGAAAGAAAACGAAGTAACCAGTAATGTGTGTATGACTACGCTTAAACTGAAAACAGAGTATTTATAGCAGGAGGATAATGTTTCAGATGATAATTACTATTTGATGAGATTCAGGCAACAATCTACAATATCACTTTCAAACAAAAACCACTCTGTGAATCGCAAAGAGAACTTGATTATCAAATAAAAAGTACAAAAATTATAGCGTAGGTATGTGTTTCTTAGTTTGTTTTTACGAGGGGGTGGTAATGGATACTGTGTGAGGCCACTTTTTGTACAGCTTTTGGTCTGAACTATGTCTGCTGAACACCAAAAACATTACGGGAACTGTAGAGGAAGGGAGCCAAATATGGAATACGTTCCTAATATGGAATATTTACATTCCCAGGAAATGCAACGTGGCAGAACTGTACCAGATAGCCAAGTGGGAGCTCATTCATGGCCATATCTTTTGTATGTGCCAACAGTTCAGTATAGATGCGTTGTTTGTCTGAGGTGGTCGACTTTTCGTTTTTTATCCTCTTAAAAGTAAGCGCTGTATACCGATTAAAAATATCTAATCCCTTTTACGCTTAGTATTTAATTACTAGATGGCTAGTGGAAGGTTTAAACTTTGATAGTTTGTTATAGTTCAAGCTATTCATTTATGTAGTGTTGGAACTTTCACAACTTATATAAAAAAACTGGTAATGTACCTATTATGGAATACTTTTGTGTTCCTAATATGGAATAGTATTCCATATTTTATACAGTATATTTAAGTGTTCTGACAATTACTAATTTTATTTACATAATTATGTCTGGCCGGAAAAAGATGCACAGTACTCCACAACGAAAGAAGTGTAATGCAGATGACATGGAGAAAGCAATAACAGAAGTGAGAAGTGGTTCAATGGGTTATAAAAAGGCAGCAACTGCATTTAATGTTCCACGAACTACTTTGTTTCGTCTGGCATCGAAAAATGATGAAACACCAGCGCAAGCAAGTAAATCGAACCTAGGCAGACGTCCAGTGTTTCCGCCCGAGCTGGAAAAAAGGTTAGTAGATTATATATTAATAATGGAAAAAAAAAATCTATGGTCTAACAAGGCGTGATATCAAAAGGCTAGCGTACCAGTTGGCAGTTGTTAACGGCATACCAAATCCATTTTCAAAACAACATGAGACCGCTGGTCGCAAGTGGCTTGACTTATTTATTAAGCGTCACAAAGATGTCATCACAATCAGAAAGCCCACAGGAACATCCTTTAACAGAGCTAAGGGATTTAATAAAGCAAATTTGGCAGCATTTTTTGATTTACTTGAAGGTGAATTTGAAACGTACAACTATCCTCCAGATAGAATGTTTAATGTCGACGAAACTGGCCTCTCTGTTGTTCAATCAAAAATACAGTCTGTTCTTGCTTTAAAGGGCAGCAAGCAAGTCGGGTCACTCACATCAGCAGAAAGATATTCACTTGTAACGGCAGTCACATGCATGAGTGCAGGAGGAACATTTGTTCCCCCCTTACTTATATTTCCAAGGGAAAATATGAGTGCTCTTCTAGAGAAAGGTAGCATTGTCACATGTCATCCTAGTGGCTGGATACAGTCCAATATTTTCACACAGTGGTTTCGTCATTTCATTTCAAAAGTAAAACCGTCCAAAGAGGATCCTGTATCATTAATACTAGATGGCCACTACACACATGCCCGAAATATCGATGTTATTGACCTCGCACGTGAGAATGGTGTAAGCATTTTGTGTTTACCACCGCATTCAACACATCGCATGCAGCCACTTGATAAAACTTTCATGGGCCCTTTAAAAGCCTATTACAGTGAGAAATTGCGCCTGCATATGAGGTCAACTGGAAGACCAGTGACACATTATGATATAACAGAACTGTTTGGCAAAGCTTATTTAAAAGTCCAGACTGGTTGTATTGCTGTTAATGGATTTAAAACAACAGGACTCTATCCGCGGTGAATCGTGGAGTATTTGAAGACAAGGATTTCCTTACTGCTGAGCAAGAAGAAATTGAAAATCCCAGTGCAGTTACTGGACCTGCACTAACAATACACAACGATGGATCACAAACCAACGTCGTTGGGCCAGAGAAAATTGTTCCTATCCCTCAAATGGCTAGAAGGAAAGGCCCACAAAAAGGACGAGCACCAGGGGAAGTGGCACTTTTGACATCGTCGCCATATAAAGCCAATTTGGAGGAATCACTGAAACAGGTTCGTCAGAAAACTGTAGCTACCAATCACCAAAATGGCACTAAATGTTCTTCCAAAAAAATTAGGAAGGCTTCTGCACCAGAAGCTAACCTTCAAATACAAAATACACAGCCTTCATGCAGCGGATTGGTTTCACGTAAGAAGAAAGAACGAAAAAAAAAAGGAGACATGACAGTGTTTCGGATGAAGACACAATCAGCATAAGTGATGCTTCAGACCCTGATTTGCAAGAGGTTGGAGTAATGAGACCTAATGACGAAGATGCTACGTGCTTTTATTGTGATAGCAAGTTTTCACAGGATCGAAAAGGTGAAATGTGGATTCAGTGTTTGGAGTGTGAACAGTGGTGCCACTGTGACTGTTCTGGTGCAGAAAACGACATGTTTGTGTGTGAATATTGCAAATACTGATTTGCATTTACACATATGTAGGGGAGACCGGGGCAAGTTGACGATGTTAAGCTTTGAAATGGCCTTTAACAGATAAATAAGCATATATAATATCTAATTTGGTACCAATAAGAAGTACATACTAATTTCTACCTAAATATGTAAAAAGGTTGTATTACTTTGCGTAGTTCCGAAGTTATTGACAAGAAACCAATTAGTTAGCACATTCGTCATCTTGCCCCAGGAGTGGGGTAAGTTGACGAACCTATTGGGGTAAGATGACGAAACCAAAATATATATATTTATGGACAAAGTAAACAATAGTTTTATAGATATCCTACACTAAACAACGTGCAGGATGTAAAGAAGATATATTGTAACATATTTGAACGACTTTGATATAATTCCTTGACTTCATAATTGGAAAAGTTTTCGTGCCACCACTCAGAACATGTGGAACACTGAATCCAGTCTTCATTTGGAGGTTCCACGTAAACTTCTTCACATGCAGGGCAAGAAACGCTATTTAGGCTTTATGGTTTTGCTACAGAATGATCAGAGCTTTGTTTTTCAGTTTTCTTAGTTTTTCTTTCATTTTTCTTCTCTTCATTCTGCTTCTTCTATCTATCTCTTCGTCACTCCAACGCCTCCTTTCCGTTTTCCGCTTATAATATGCCTAGGCATCTACAAAAAAATCAAACAAAATTGTTACGACTATTAACACAGGAACTATTTATAATATTTTATAATTTCATTATTATTTTTATTTTACTTAAATGTTCGTCATATCTGTACATCATTGGTTTAAATAACACATATAAGACAAAATAATGCTCGCACTGTCATTACCTATGGCAAGTTGACGATTGCAGGGGCAAGATGACGAATTCGTCATCTTGCCCCAGTCAACTTTCCCAAGCAGCCGTATTTTTGCTTTACCAAAATCACGAACAACATTAACAAATTTTCTTCAACAATCTATACACTAAAATACTCCCAAAAGTCAGCATTTAATTTTACATATATAAACATTTAAAACAAATGGACTCTTTTCTCGTAATAGCTTAACATACGTACCTTCAATATTACAACAATGGCTCACGAAACAGACTGCCTCTCAAAACTGCCACATTCAAACTGACTGGAAAATTCCGCTGCACCTGCCCAGTAGGTGCAGATGGTGACACACAAGGTCACAGGTGCGCCAACCGTCTATCTGTGTTTCTGGATTAGTTACATACGATTCGTCATCTTACCCCGTTCGCCAACTTACCCCGGTCTCCCCTACCTTTGAATATATATACTGTATAGAAGTCGCCAGCCCAGGTTAAAATTTCTAATACGGTTTTGAGGTAGTTGGTTAATTCACCGCCGCAATCGCCACCATCTCTAGGGCATCGACTTGTGGTGGTCCCTAGCGGACAAGTCTCGAACTCTTCAAACACCCCTTCCCCCTCCCGTTGAACGACGTTGAGCTGCAGTGAATGATGGATGAGGGAAGCGGGGAATGACAGCGGGCGACAGCGCTGCGCTCTAACGTGTAAATAACAACTAAGACGATACAGGGCGTTACGGCAGCGCACTGCAGCGGTGAAGTTCCCAAGATGCTCATCATAAGCTTCTGAAAAACGTAGAGTAAATCCTATCCACTCGCGACTTCTATACAGTATATATATTCAAAGCCCCTACCTATTACCTGAAAGTTTCTTAAATTCAAAATACATGTAATTAAAGTCATTTGTGGCACAAAATGACAGTTTGTAAACTAAATGAACACTATTCCATATTAGGTACCACTTTTTCCAATGGCCTGACAGTATATCTATAAATAAAAAAATTCACCAAATTTAAATGTGATAAGACTTTTAGGTTCTAAATATCATTGTGTCATAAAAAAATGTGTGTCCAACGAATAACCAAGAAATATATAAAAACTTACATTATTATAAATCAAAATCATAAAGGTATTCCATATTTGGCTCCCTTCCTCTAGTGTTTACACCGTAGAAACAGTGTTAAAGAACTGTATTCTATGGAAGTGACTGCTTTAATGAAGGAAATCCTCGTTTTTACTTACTAACCAACATGAGGCGTGTCCAAGCGCCATTTTTGCAATGTAAGCTATATAAAATATGAAAGAATATTTAATGATGGGTCTTTATTTTGTTTTATTATGCTTATTAATGTGCTCAGTTAATACTAGAAAAATATTCAGGGAACGATTTTCAAATTCTTTAACTATTGGAGGTACTGGAACAGCACAAAGCATAAATTCATGGGTAACAATCCGAACCTAGTATAACTGCGAACACTATTTTGTAGTGATATATTTGTTTTTTCATATAAATGTACAAGTTTACAAATGTCTGTAATATTACATGAATATTCCTTTTCCATTTACTAAAAAAAAAGTGTGTTGTAATGTGGTGATGATGAGGAAGTAAAACGTGACCTCAACCTCCGCTAAGCATGACATCTCCTTCGCAGTTCCTATATCCATGGATTTTACAGTCTTTTAAATGTTGAACAGCTGTCGACTTTCCAAGATGTACCGATATGCTTGCACGTGCTACTCCAAGATTTACCGATCCGCTTGAACTCGCTACGTGGAAGTGGTTTCTCTGCTGAGGCGCACGTGCAGCCACGCGCCAATGGCGGAGTGTCTGAGTGATGCCCGCTGACGCAGCTTCGCCCCCTGCCAGGCGCACAGCAGTCGGCCCGGTGCATGACGGGTAGTCTCTCACCCCCTCCCCCCCATTCACCCTTGCTAAATCGCGGAGCGCGATAAGGCACGCCTGGCGCGACGCTATCTGGGAAGTAGAAGCCGCCCTAGTTGGGAGAAGCCAAGGACTTTATAACAGTCTCTCGCGCAGGTTCATCAGCCATTTAGGCTGAGCAAAGTAGAAGGGCTATCGCCGATTAGTCTATTTTTAAAACTGTCGTGGCTTTTTAGACTACTTTTTGCATATGCTAAATATAATTTTTTGTGTTAAAAATAACGATAAATTATTATATTGTAAACTTAATGAGTGGGTAAAGTATCCAGAATAGCAGCGAGATATTGTTACGGAATACTCACATCTCATGAATCCGTCTCTAGTTATTAGTGGTGGCTATTGGCTGCTACCAGCTCCCGTCCGGATTGCATGTGATTGGGTTATTTGAATTTTGTAATGTTGTTGGTGTCTTGTCCTACAGATCATGTCAAAACTACCCATGAACCAGTGATTACAGCCAGGGGCGCAAATCGGTAGGATTCACAAGAGGGGTAGGGAAGGGGGCCCGCGGAAATATCTAGGGGGGCCCCACATATCGATAGTTACATGTGGGGTTAACTGACACAAAATACATCTCTGGATACTGTGCTTTTATGTTATATACTGCCTATATGTTTGCCTACATGCATGCTGCAAAAGAAACATTTTCAAATAATTAGAAATGTTTCCATAAAACATAGTTTCGATATCAAACACTTTTCATAATCATGATTTTGCGAGTGCAAGCGGGACCCCTCAATGAGGGGTTACTTAATTCCAGGGGGGCCCGGGCCTTCCTGTCCCCTTCCCCCGTTGACTACGCCCATGATTACAACTACGATTACGTCACGCATTCATTGGTAAGCTAAGTGGGCGTGAAAATATGTGCATCTGCTTCTCGTTAAACTGGACTACAGTGCTCTTTGACACGCCCTTAAAGACAGCGAGCAAGATGTGAACAAGGAAAAAAAGTTATTACCCAATCACATGTAACCTGCCAAGAGATATGACCTTGTTATCGATCAGTATCGTGAAAAGATTCCGAGACTATTTATAAATTAAAACACGGTAGCATCGTCTGTGTTTCGTGATGGGGTGAACTTCTTTCAGCTACATGTCGATTGTTACAACACCCAATCACAGTAATTCATTGCGGAAGTAAACGCGTCCTGAGTGGCTCGGTCAAACAAGGCTTCGACTTCTCTTTCAGACGGCCGCCAATCGCAAGGAAGAAACCGCTGCTGCGGGTATACCTTGTTGCAGTCTAATAGGCATTCAGATTTATTCGCGAAAAATGCCTGCCCCTATCGATCAGTGTACACTCTGAAAGTAAATGAAAGCGTGATATAATCATTGACTCTACCAATGAGAACAGAGTTTAAATGTACAGTGGTCTGCATTCTAACCAATCTCCTATTAAAAATGCGTTAATTTTGCAGGTCCTTATTAATTTGCAGATAGAAATCGCTTATATCTTTACTCTTGGTTTCCTTGGCCTCATAGTCCCCAAAGCTATGCCCTCCGTCTTCGAATTAAAATTTTCAACGACATGACAGCCCAAAATTGATATTGATAGCGTCGTTATCGGGCATGATATTCAGTGCCGGTGACGTTTTCTTGGCATCAATGACATCATGCGTTAAACGAACCGAGCCAGTAGGCAGTCGGACGACTCACTTAACCAATTTAAACCAATTTGAATTATGTGCGGAGCCGCTTGAAGGCGAGCTCAAACAGACAGTTCATTACTAACTGTGAATTTAAGGCTGTTGTGTTGGCAGGAGGAGTAGGTGTAGAAAGAAGCGCTATTTCTGAACACCAGGCCGTAGGTTCTACGCCCATCGGGAGAGTTCGTGCGCGTGTCAAGGTTAAGGCTCACTTTGGCCCTGGATATCGAGCTATTGAAATTTCACGTGATAATTTTAGTTTTATTGCAATTCATACAGATATATCACTACACAGTATGGATCACCATTCTCCCGAAAACCTTCTGCGGTAGGTTAATCGCAAAAAAAAAAAGTTTAAAATATACATTACGTCTTATGTTCTGAAGTGCCTTCCAAGGCTGGTATTTGCCTTTTAAGTTTAGCTAAACAGCTTTTTTTTTGTTTAAATGAAAACAATAGCGAATTTATAAACGTATCTCTTTCTATGCCTACTAAGTTAGTTATGAATTTTTTGACCATTTTTCAAACTATGCAATAATAAGGGGTCATATTAAAATTTGTTTTTGACCAAGGTTGAGATAATACTTTGAAGTTCTATAATAATTTTCAACGAATTTGATAGTATACATAGAAATTAAGCTCAGAAATGTTTTTAAAATTTCAACCCCTGTTTTTTTTTTTCCTTCAAAATCTTGCAGTAAATAGTTTGTCTCTTCAAGTCGTGCGCAGAAATCAGAACTAATTGGTTCTCAAACTTCTAAAATCCTGCAAATAATTTTAGGCGCACAATATACAAATTTTTGAGAATATATTTATAATAATTAACACCTCACACACACTTACATATACGCGCGCACAAACAAACACCGATAGTCAAATCAAGGCTTGTTTACAAACATTAAAGAGCGACTACAGAGCTGTACAGACCTAAAAGTAATGTGTTGACAAAAATAAATGCTATAATAAAGTATTTTATATCTTAACATATATTTCTGTGTAATGCCACAGGACGCACCCGGAAATCTTCCAGGGCACACACTCTGAGAACCACTTGTGAATGGGCTCGCACGATGCTCGATGCTAGAGCGGGCGATGTTTCTCGGACGGACAGTAGTTTCCCGGGGGAAGCTGCGCGTGGCGCGCGGCCAGATGCCCGGGGCCGAGCGCGCGCGTGCGGAGGTGAGTGGCTCGTGTTTGCATACAGATCGCCGCGCCGTGGTCGGTCCGGCCTCGCGAGGAGGGGATCCCGTCACGTGGGATACCTTGCCCGCCGCGACCCTCTTTCCGTGGAATTACCCCCGCCTCGTAATTGGCAGTAGCCTTAAATAAGTACCCCTAAAAAAACGGACAGACAATGGGTGACTCACCGTGTCGCCTGCGTGGTCCTATTGTTATCCCCTCCCCCCTACGCGACAACACACGTAAACCCCCCCCCCCCTTTTTTTTTTCTTAATCCGATGCGTGCCTTTTAATTTTTCTTTTTATATATTTTTTATTGTCAACGTGAAGGTCGACGTGATTGAATGGATGTGGTAATCGTGCCGCTATGGCTTCCCACATGCGAACGCACATGTGTGTCGCCAGGGGTGTACATGATAGGTGCATGTCTCCGTTTATGTAAATATGTCTTTTTTTTACAGCTACCTCACAGACTTGCAAAGGGTTTGCGATTGCAGTTCGTTAATTTTTTTTGAATTTTGTTCCCCATATATTTTACTACGAAGTTTTAAGTGCTAAGCGCGGAACAGACGTTCATGCTTCGCAAATTTCCGTTAAAAATACACACACACACACACCTACACACACACACATACATACACACACATATATATATATATATATATATATATAACGGAGTTTTCCCTGGTACTAACTTATCTCGGTCCAACATTAAAAATTGTTCACCTTCACGCTTTTGAAGTTAAAAATATTACTTTTCTTCAATCCTCTGAAATTCTACGTGTGTGTGTGTATATATATATATATATATATATATATATATATATATATATATATATATATATTATATATGAATTTTGGCTTCCCAGTAATAACTTTTTGACAGTGTATTAATTTGATTGTATTTACATTTACACTTATTTACAATTAATGCCAATGCCCAAGGCACAGACTCCTTGTATTTTCTACCTGCTTGTCTCTTAATATGAACGTACGTAATTAACAGATTATGATTATTATTGAGTATTTTTGCGCCGAAGGGGCAGTGATTTAGCTTGCTGTGAGGCATTTCACTTGCCCCCCAAGGCGTCACGGGTTTGATTCTCTCCGAATCCGACCCGGATTTTTTTTTCTTTCGCAGTAAAACGTGGCGGACGTTGTCGCGAACCTGGTGGGATTTTCTTGAGGTGCTTCTAAATCCCTAAACGAATTCGTTTCCGTGGGCGCTCCGCGGCATATCGTTTCCCCCTCTCTATCTTTCTCTCTTTCTCTCTCTCTGTCTCGTCGGAACCACGTGTCTGACGTCCGAGTGAGACAGCCGTCTGCTGCGAGTTCCTGCCTCGTCCCACACGCTGCAATTTATTTTTTGTAAATGGAACACAAATATTCATGTAAAAATTACAAATATTTGTAAATATGTACATGAAAAAAAAGTGTCACTACAAAATAGTGTTCGCAGTAATACTGATTTCGGATTCTTACCCAGGCATTTATGCTTTGCGTCGTCCCAGTAGGCTACCTCCAATAGTTATAAAGTTATTTATTTGTAAACCGTTCCCTGAATAGCTTTCCAGTATTAACTGCGCCCATTAATAAGCACAATAAAAAAGTCAAATTACTGAATAATCGATATTTTTCCACGGTTTAAGAACATCATTTTTGATTAAACATCAATTAAAACGTAAAATTTTGCGCCAGTTTTCGTAAGAAATACTCAGTATTATCTCGTAAAACGTATTTCATACATACAAAAATTAACCATGGCCATGTGTTGTACAAAGTCACAATATATCTCTTGTAGTATTACAAACAATTTCTGGGAAACTGGTTTCCGAAGGAATCTTTTGTAAAAGTACAGAAATTTTTTTTCGTGTACAGTGGCGTGATTAGATTCCTGCAAAATCAACATTTTTTTTTATCCTGCGGCAGTCCAGATTGTGAATGTTTGTACACTGCATAACCCCAATCATTGGAGCACACGGTATTTTCCACGCTTTGTGGAACTAGAAGTCAATGACGAACACGTATAAATCACATTACATGCGATCAGGAGAGAAAGTGAAATGTGACACCAGCCAATCAACACCTGAGATTAACAAGATATTGCATGCATTTTGTGGATGCTTATAACCTGTCACCGGGCCCTGCTCACGAGGGAAACATGTGGATATTTATTTTCATCTTTTCGCTGACAATGACTGTCTCAAATTTAGACTGCACAGTCTACTTTTTTGTTTGTTTGTATTTCTAACCAAATTATTTTTCAAGCCCCTTGATTACTTTTGCAGTTCGGGGGGATCAGTACAATTAAATCTCGTTTCATTTCAACGGATAATACGAAGGGGGTCCCCCCCTCCTCAAAAAATTCATTGGCTACGTGACATTGATTTTAATCAACGGTACATTCAGATCGCAGCCTACGCCAGATTTTGTCCCACAATCTCTCTCTCTCTCTCTCTCTCTCTCTCTCTCTCTCTCCCTCTTCCTCTTCCCTCCTCTTGTTATCTTTTACAACATTCATCCCAAATTCCACGTCAAAAGCTTTTTAAATAACATTTTTTGACCGGCCGAATTAAAGTCGCGGAACTGCAAAAACACGTTTCTAAAAAAATACTAAACAACTTTTGTGATTTAGGTTTGTTGTGATAACGTATTGCTTGTACAAAATTCAATGAGTGCTTCCAAAAGAAAAGAAATGCATGCTTGCTTGAGTTTCTTATTCTTTTTTACAATTGTCCATCCTGGTTTTGCATATTAGAACAAACATTGTTGTTAACCTGATGACTTCTATCCAGTAGTCATTTCACTGTTTGGGGGGGGGGGGGGAGGGGGAGAGAGATTATCTTTGATTTACGGAGAATTCTTGGTACGAAACTATTCAGAGGCCTCAGTAAAATTAAGAAACCTATTCTGTAAATTTGCAGGAAGCTTCCTCCAACAATTTCATCGTTACTATCGCATAATTTGTTTCCGTAAAAAGCAAGTCTCTGCCAGATTATGGTAAACATGGAGTAAACACAGTAAAATAATTTTACTTTTACACAGAAATTCTTTGTAAAATAATATTTAAAAAAAAATATTTTCTTATAAATGTACAAATGTAACTGTGCGGTGAATTCCTCTGGACTTATATCAAACTATCGGTGAATCTGAACGTGCAGGTATTGCAGTCTTCCATATGATGAAACAATTAAGTTAATATATATTTTGTATATATCACCAAAAAATAAAAAATAAAAGTGTGTGCGTGGACTCCACGCTCGATTGAAGTGAAACTTCTTGCTTATTATGTATATAGAGATTTATTATTAGAAATTTTATCGAAAGGAGATAATAATTGAGGATTAGACAAACACAAGCAGCGTTACGAGAATTCAGTAGCATCACTGCTGCGTCATTTCTATCTCTCCCCTGCCGTCTCCCCTTAAAACTAGCATATAGCATGCTACGCTACGTGCCTATCCTTTTTTTTTTTTTGCCGTATTACCATTCAATCGCTAGTGCATGCGTTGGAGTGACTTCGCTGCTGATCCATCTATCCTCCTCTACCGGTTCCCTCACCATGTACCTAACTAGTTCCCTCATGCGATCGGAGTTTTCGTAACGCTCGAAAGTTGTAGCCCCCTCAGCAAAGATATTTCAGTTCAAATAAAGATTAGAAAATTTGGTATAATTTACTCGTAGCGTTAAAAAAAAACAACATTTTGGGCTTTAGTATCTAAAGAGTTTCATTGTGGTATGTACGATGATTTTTGTTTTTTGCAGCGTGAATGGTGCGTCCAGCTGCCAGTACACGCTAGCGCACCGACGCGCGCGCAAATATGTTTGGGGGGGGGGGGGGATTTTCTTTGTTCCACGAACCTCTGCAGCTTCAGCCGCCTCGTACCCACGCGAGGAGAGGCTGGGTACCTCACTGCAGAGGTGGCTGAGTGGGCTCCGCCGCACGCAGTACCGGGGAATCAAGTTGTAGGGGTTTCCCCTTGAAGCCGTGTGTACCTGGTACACAGGCTGAGTCAGAACTAAACCGAGAAACTTCGTCTGCAGGCTCACTACGGGGACAAATTACTTGAACATATAAATAATTAATTACACACGCACACAGATATATATATATATATATCCGTTATATATATATATATATATATATATATATATATCCGTTATATATATATATCCGTTATATATATATTTGTATATATTTGGTTTGTATGTCGTTGATAAACTCCGACACCGTTTGACCGATCGCCATATCGCCATGAAAATTGTAACATCGAAGTGTTTTTTCATGCAGAAGGTTTTTATGAGTATCCATTTTGTTATAACTCGCCACTAGACGGCGCTGGAGTGCATCAACTTCTACACCGTTCAACCGATCTCCATGAAAATTGGTATACATAGATATTTGAACACGAAGAATTTTTTCGCGGTAATTCTCATGGAAACTCGAAATTCCTGTCCTAGCAATTTTTACAATAATCCTAAGCGATTTAGGATGGTATTTTTTTTTTTCGGAAAGAATATCATCAAGGCTAAAAATGTTGGTCATAACTTAGGAACCGTACGGGCATTTGTGAAGAATAATAAATATATAGTACTCTGAAAATCATTCCCTCACTATGTCCCAAACTCCAGATTAAAACATTGTCTAAAGTTTTTAACGAAAATTTCTTAAAAAATCTGTTTGCAACTATGGCTTGTCTATTGTAAATACAACAACTTTTCAAAATTTCTCTGAGTTTAGGATCATAAGACATGAACAAGTTGTCTAATGTTGACTTAACATGTGTCCCATGAAAAATTATCATTCCCTCACATCATTACCAACAGTCGATAAGTATGTATATTCTTGAGGACTTTAGTAATAGTCTCATTAGTTTTTGATAGTTGGTAGTATGGTCACTTGTTCGAAATGGCAAATTGACTTCAAGCTTGTTAAAGTACTTGTTGGAAGAAGATTTCATTGTAATTTTTTAAAGATTAAATTTTAAACAATCATTCCATCACAGCGAAGAATAAAGAAGGTAATTGTAATATTTGAATTTTGATGACGTAGTAAAGTATGTTTTTAAAGGTAGAAAGCGTAGAGAAAAGTTAGATGGTTACAAAAGGTTATGTTGCGAGATTTTTTAGGTTATGGTTTATTTTGTCATTCCCTCACATTTGATTATTTTCAGTTATATTATAAGTTTGTTCAAAATAATGTTCAACAATCTCACTAAGATATTTTAAAAATTTCTAAAGAAGTACAACATTTTTGGTAATTTTATTTTGATAGTTTATTGTTTTAATTAAACTGTGATTACTACTACGATAAGAAAAAGTTTTGGTTTAAGTATTCTTTTACTCATCTTCAAGTTGCAATATCAGTTTTAATTCATAATTTTTAAGTTAATGTAACCTAGTAAAGTTCTAAAGATATTTTTAAAAAAAAATAATACGATTTCATATGAGAAATTAATATAAACATAATTTCCTCACCTCAGTCATCATTCCCTCACATTTGATTATTTTCAGTGCTCATAAATTCGTTCAAAACTCATTTATTCTGGGGACCACGATATATTTCACTTCTAGTAACATGAGTACTACAAATTTAAGAGAAAACGAAGATGAATTTATTTAATTATTTTTCATTAATTTATTGATAGGTAATTTCGGGATTTCATGAGAATTACACACACACACACATATATATATATATATATATATATATATATATATAGGAATTTGGTTTGTATGACGTTGATAAACTCCGACACCGTTTGACCGATCGCCATGAAAATTGGTATACATAGATATTTGAACACGAAGAATATTTTCGCGGTATCAATTTCGCTATAACTCGCCACTAGATGGCGCTGCAGAGCATCAACTTATAAACCGTATAACCGATTGCCATGGTCAAACAGAATATCATAGGTCGTAGACGTACAAACAGCAATTCTGTGACATTTCTCTATGTCCCCCACACTGTCATATAGCGCTATCCATTTTGCTTTAACTCGTGGACAATATATCACCCTGTGTTCACCCCGGGCAACGCCGCGGCCGGGTGCTGCAGCTACTATACTATAAACAAAGAACTTCAAGATGGCTACATACGAACGGTAAATCCAAAACTGTATGCCACATGATTTCATGCACACACATGACTTTATGGTATGGTTGAAGTGCTTTCCAAAGCTGGTGTACGCCTTTTGAATGGACGCTGGAGCTATTATTTAATCAGGGATGCCCACAAGGGGGGGGGGGGGGGTAACGACGCAGACTGCGTCATTAAAATTTCAGGGGGGGGGGGTGGTTAAAAGACGAGAAAAATGTATATATTATTTACATAATTATAGCTTCTAATGTGAAAATACGTTTCTGGTGCTTTGATAATTGAAAGGGATCTTGTAAATCAAATTGACAACCCCGCACTTTCCTCAACAAAAGCAGTTTGGCATCTGTCGGTTCAGGATGGAAATATTACCTGATATGACCAAAATTATTATTAGAAAATCAGTTTTAATTAATGCAAAATGTGATAAAATATAATACTAAAAAAGTATAATATTATGAAATAATTGAGTAAATCATTAAGAAAATGGCATAAAAAAAATTCGGGGGGGGGGGGGGGTGTGCGCGCATCATTAGGTTAGGGGGGGGGGGTGAGTCATAGTGTTTGGGGGGGTGGGGTGGGCACCTCTGATTTAATTGTAAATAATAGAGAAAAAAATTAAGTTGGAACGTAATCGTCTGGATGAAGATTGAAAAAAAAAGTTATACAACTAACTACAGCAATACTTGTCGCTGTCGTAAAGGGACTTGAGGGACTCGCATCACACCTTTATCTTAATTTCTCCGCCATATAATGTTACGGTCACGGATAAAATTTCACAGTTATCCTGTGACGACGAGAAGACTGCGCGTCAGTTCAGAGCCTACGCTTAGAGGCGACACCGGGCTAGGAGCACAGGCGAGCGTCGCGCTTATCACTCGGCCTCATTAACACACTTCCTTACCATTCTAAAACAGATTTTTTTTTTCAATTGGACCTTGTGCGTATGTTGGCAGCAACTCCTGTGCGAAGTGAGTTGCAAATATTTTTTTTCGGCTGTAACGCAGTGTAGAAAGTGTTGTTGCGCTGGCAACGCGGCACTGCCCGCATAGCACCGACCCCCCCTAACCCGTCCCCACCGACAGGGCGCCTGTACGGGTCGCGCGGAAGATCCGGGTCGCCAGCCTTGTCCCACTATTGGCGAGCACAGCCTTTCGCCCGCCTCCTTTCCGGTTATCGCTGGAAGGCTGGACTCGACACTGACAGAGTGGGCCGCGCGCGCCTGGGTGCAGAACCGCCCAGGGAGACCGGAGGGCCCATGATAGGGGGCAGACAATTTGATCGGGCTTCCTCCCTATTTTTTTAACGTACAACTTAACGAAGCACAGTAGCTAAAAAAAAATTAAAGACTGTAAACTATAAACATGATATGTGCGTATTGTATAACTTGTGAAGGTTCCTTTTTTTTAAAATTCTGTTTGCAATAGACTTGTAGTGCTTCGGTAAATTCGAGCATCTGGTCAGGATGTACGTGTGTTAGCGAGGCGGGATGATAAGCGCGACGCTCGCTGGTGCTTCCAGCGCTGTATCTAGGCTGTGGACTGGCGCGCAATATTCTCGTCGTCACAGGATAGCTGTGAAATTTGAGCGCGGTAACCGTAACATTATATGGCGGAGAAATGAAGATAAAGGTGTAATGCAAGTCCCTTAAGTGCTTTCAAGAATCTGTACCGGTTGTTAAGCGCCTAAAAATTACTCCGAAAACACGCCGTTTAGTAATTTTCACTCTTATAAAAACACAGTTTAAAAACTTAACCTGAAATCAAGAAGTACTTTTCGTAAACAGACCCCACTTGGACATCTTCAGTGGTTTTTAAATCGCGTTGTTTTTCCTGAAATTCCGCGCGCCGGGCAGACGGGGGCCTTAAAAAATCTCGAATCTCAACCAGGCTTCTCCGGTGCCCGAGCTGCGCCCCCTCACCCTCTATTTTCCTCTCCCCCTTTTCCGCCGTGGCTCGAGGTATCGCTGTGCCGTTTAGGCCCGCTTAAAAATGACACGGGAACAAAAGCCGGATCACGTAAACGGAGATGGATCTCACGGAACAGAGTTTCTTACAGTAGCACGCAGACGGAGACGAACCCGTACGGATCAGCTCGGGAATACTGAACTCTTCCGTTTACTTGCTCCGTTCGACCAATAGAAACCGAGTACTTGGCTGCGGTGTTTATGTTCTAAATATGTTGAAAATTGTTTCATGTGAGAGTATATCTAGTGTTCTATTATTATTTTTCTGGTTAATTTATAATATAAATTTAAATTCTGCCCGTTATACAATCTTAAAGTATTATATATATATATATATTTAAATTAAATTAATATTACGTAACCTTAAAATGCAATTTCATTGGTTTCCATTTATTACGTTTAAGTGCTATGTGGGATAAATAGTGAAATGTTCCCGGGAGATTGTCTCCGTTTACGTTATCCGTCTCCGTTTCCGTGCCATTGTAGAACGGGCCTTAGTCGTTCTACGGTCAGAAACCATTTCTCTGTGACCGAAATTTATACTATTGTGTTGTTAGTAAACGGAAGATCTGGATTGAGGCCACGTCTGTAAAGTTGATGGTTTGCCCGACGTTTCGGCGTGCCTTGTTGCTGCCATCTTCAGGGGCGACTGCCAATCGCCCTTGACTCTGGCAGTCACGAAAGCTTGCGATATGTATTTCAAAAGTATTTAATTAAAAAAAAATATAAACACTAAGTTTGGCTACATCTTTAAAAACTATTTTTGTCTACGGGCCAGGTTAAATAAATTTTTACAAAGTTTAAATTTGTTGTTTGCTTGTCGTGAAAGTCATTACTGTGTCTTTAAGGAAATAATAGTAGCAACAATACTTTGTGATTAAATTAATTCTTGAAATTTGTTGGCCAGTAATTCCAGTTTAAAGCTTAAGAATTGTTATTACAATACTTGTAGATACTTTTTTATGTTTCAAGAAAAAAAACTGCACGAGTGAGGGCGTAACAGCCTTAATGTATGCATCAAATACATACCTGTACCTTTGCCTTGGTTAGGTGCATGAACTCTCTCGTCACCGGAACGCGAAACCACGAAATCAACTCCCGTTGAGCCTGGCTGGTGCGCAGAGCGCGACAATCGTCGGCATTCCTTTTCTTAGCCCATCCCGCAATTGTACGGCGTAACAAGCACCCGGGCGCCTTTTCCTTGGAGCACGCGCGTGTTTCTCTTTCTTAATCACCCTCTCTTTCACTCTTTCTCCCGTTCCCACGCCACTCACACCTTCCTTTCCCTTTCTGTCATTTCTCTGGAAGCATTCCTGGTGTTTCGGGCACTCGTGTTTGCATTTACGTTGTGCTACGCATCATGTCAGTTTCTACGAAACGTGGTTACAGTTTGTCCACTATATTTGCTACAGTCTCCAGTATATATAAAACACGATTTTTATATTTTAAAACAGTATTCTTAAATTGAGCTAGACCTATATAGCCATTATAATGCTTTAGTATTTATATTCAACGGTTATGCTTACACAGTTTCAAAAGACTTCTCTGGAAGGTTTATAATTTTTTAGTGAACTTTTAGATAGTAAATAAATTCAAACGATTTGTTATAGAACACGAAAAGTATTGGGGTTAGTAGTTGCAACTCACTTTCGGAAGAAATAAAAACAAGGTTGCGCGCCTACTTGCTGAATACAGTAAGCTTATTTTATACTACAGCAGGGGTGCCCACAAGGGGGGGTAACGACGCAGACTGCATCATTAAAATTTCAGGGGGGGGGGGTGGTTAAAAGACGAGAAAAATGTATATATTATTTACATAATTATAGCTTCTAATGTGAAAATACGTTTCTGGTGCTTTGATAATTGAAAGGGATCTTGTAAATCAAATTGGCAACCCCGCACTTTCCTCAACAAAAGCAGTTTGGCATCTGTCAGTTCATGATGGAAATATTACCTGATATGACCATAATTATTATTAGAAAATCAGTTTTAATTAATGCAAAATGTGATAAAATAAAATACTAAAAAAAATAATATAAAATAATTGAGTAAATCATTGAGAAAATGTCATAAAAAATTTGGTAGGTTGGGGGGGGGGCGCATCATTAGGTTAAGGGGGTGAGTCATAGTGTTTGGGGGGGGGGGGGGCACCTCTGACTACAGTAAATATTTTCTTTGTTAAAATTAAGGGCCACTCTTTGTATTTTTCAGCAATTTTCCGCGCGATCTCATACATGTAGTCTTCTCAGCGGTCCTTCTCGTTGAAGAGAGAGAGTGCGTGTGTTTGTGAAAGAAGGGGTGAGAGGACAGAGAGAGCTGAGAGAGTCGCCAGTAGAGCCACTGGCCACCAGTGTTAAAGGCGATAAGCCTTTTTTTGTTATTTCCGGCGACGAGGGCTGTTGGGCAGTGGTGCCAGATGTACGACATTTCTAGTAGGGGGAGGAAGGAGGTTCTGGCTCAATGTAAACATTGAAATGTAAACACCGCGCCAGTACCCCCCCCCCCCATGGGCGCCGCCATCTTGTCTCACGGAAGCCGCCATTGTTGTTGACATTGGCTACCAGGGCGCGCCACCGTCTGCTGGAGGCCGCCATCTTAGTTCAGCCTTTAGTTACCGGAGCGCGCCACTGTCGCTCCGAAGGCGGGAATTGTATACAAAAAAACCTGGGCACTGGGTGGATTCGATCCCGGGGACGCACCAACGTCGTGGTTACGACGCGGACGCCTTGACCACTAGACCACGAGACCAGATGAAGTATGGGGAATTAAATAACGAACATATGCTTTAAAGAAGCTATGCTTAAAAGAAGCTATGTCTTTAAAAGCAATACTAGCTATGCTTAAATTTCTTAAAGCAAACCCCCCACCCCAAGTATGCCTAAAACCCCCACCACACTCCACAATCGCCGCCATGTTGTATGTTTAAAACAAACACCACCATAATAGCTATGACTAAATACCTGAGAGAAACATAACCTCAAAAAAAGCGCCATAATAGCTATGTCTACCCCACCCCCACCACCAGTATGCTTAAAACAAACATGCCATATTAGCTATGAATAAATACCTGGGAGAAACATAACCCCCAAAAAGACACCATACTAGCTATGTCTACCACACCCCCACCACCAGTATGCTTAAAACAAACACCGCCATACTAGCTATGACTAAAGAAACATAACCTCAAAAATCCCGCGCAGAGAGAGCGAGATGTTGTCCGCTGGAGCGTCACTTATAAACTGCGCAATTATAACCCCCCCACATCATATTATAAGCATAATAAAGGCACCATGCTGTATGCTTAAAACCCCCGCCATACTAGCTATGCCTAAACAGTCATATTTAAATTTCGAAAAGAAATAAATCGAAAAAAAAAACTATGTCTATAAACCCCACCCCAAGTATGCTTAACTGTCATGTTTCAAATTTCGAAAAGCAAACCGCCATATCGTTAAATTACAAAATATGCTAAAATCAATTACCACCATATTAGCTATGACTAAACCCCTCCAACCCCACTACAAGTATGCTTAATCGCAATGTTTAATTCCCAACCACCAAATTTCGAAAAAAAAAATGTTTAAATGATACAATCATTCTAGCTATGTCTATAAAACCCCACCCCTGTATTAGCTATGACGAAAACCCTCCACTCCGAGTATGCTTAATCGCCATATTTATATTTCGAAAAGAAATAAAATACCGCTATATTTAAGTTTTAAAAAAAAATATGCGTAAAGGCCCCGCCATACTAGCTATGCCTATGCCACCATGATGTAAGCTTAAAACACACACACACCCCAAGTATGCCTAAAAGAAACCCCCGCCATACTATCTATGCCCAAACCGCCAAATTTAAATTTCCAACAGCCATAATTAAATTTCGAAAATAACCCACCATGTTTAAATATCGAAAAGCAAATACCGCAACCCCACCACCCAGTGTATGTTTAAAACAAACACCACCATAATAGCTATGACGAAATACCTGAGAGAAACATAACCTCAAAAAAGCGCCATACTAGCTATGTCTACCCCACCCCCACCACCACCAGTATGCTTAAAACAAACACCACCATACTAGCTATGACTAAATACCCGTAGCAACATAACCCCAAAAATGGCACCATACTAATTATGTCTACCCCACTCCCACCACCAGTATGCGTAAAAGCCCCGCCATACCAGCTATGACTAAAGAAACATAACCTCAAAAATCCCCGCGCAGAGAGAGCGAGATGTTGTCCGCTGGAGCGTCACTCTTACACTGCGCAATTATAACCCCACACATCATATTATAAGCATAATAATGTCTTTAAAAAAATGCTTTAAGTAATAAGCATAATTAAATTATATAATATTAGGATAGCATAGTTAGGACCCCTACAGTTAACATGTAGCGTTAAGTAATTAGCTGCGGCACGATTGACATAAGTTACCGAGGTAATAAAAAAAAAGCAAATAAGCATACATAAAATAAAAACTCACCGGAACGCATCCCGCCCACCCCGGCGATATGTAACAAATAAAAAAACGCGGACGAAAAGATATACTAAAAAATAGTAACACCTATGTACGCCGTGTGGACAACCGACAGCGTTTAACGATAAGTAAACCTATAAAATATATTACAAAGCGGGAGCGGCCCGCTCACGAATATGTTTTAGTGTTATAAGCATAGGTAAAACTTAAAAGTATGTAAAGAAAGTTAAGTATTAAGGATAGTTACTATTATTTTACGTCAAGTAAAAAATAAATATTATACAAACAATGTATGGTAATCGGCTTTCGGCCAATGTGTTAGGCATTACAAACACCGTGCTGAGAGCCCCGCTCGTGCGACCAGGAATGTATTAAGGGACCCCTGCAGTTAACACGAAGCGTTCAGTAATTAAAAATAAAATGTAGATGCCGCACGATCGCCAGAAACAAATTACGTATGTTACCGAGGTAATAAAAAAAATAAACTATAGGCGCCACCCCCACTCCTAGTATGCTTAAAACACCCACCCCCAAGTATGCCTAAAAGAAACCCCAACCATACTAGCTATGCCTAAATCATTTGCAGCCATGCTTTAAAAACCCCGCCATACTGGCTAAGACGAAATGGAGTGCCACATACACACACCGCCATCTTTAATGTCACAGAGGAGAGCGAGAAACGTAACGTAAAATATGCTTGAAGTAATAAGCATAGTAAAAATTTATAATATTGTAAATACTAAAAAATAAGCATAGTTAAAAAAACCGTAGATCACCATTTAATAGTACTGGACCAGATAACATATGCCATAGCGATAGCATGAATAAGCATAGTTAGGACCCCTACAGTCAACACGTAGCATTAAGTAATAAAAAAATAAAATGTAGCTGCGGCACGATCGTCAGAAACAAATTACGTATGTTACCGAGGTAATAAAAAAAATAGCAAATAAGCATACATAAAAAAACTCACCGGAATGCATCCCGCCCACCCCGGCGACTTGTAACAAATAAATATAAATAAACGTTGAACAAACGACCGTGTAGGGGAGCTGTAAGCCTGTTCGCGCACCGCAAATAAGCATACATAAAGGAAAAACTCACCGGAATGCACCCACTCCACCCCGGCGACGTGTAATTAAAAATAAAAACGCAGACGAAAAGATATATTAAAAATAGGAACACTATGTAAACCGTGTGGAGAGCAACCCGCACAACCGACAGCATTTAACGATAAGTAAATTTATAAAATATATTACAAAGCGAGAGCGCACGTCTGTACTCCGTAGACGCACTCCTCAAACTGTTGACGAATTCCTGGTACGACGAAAGCCAGCGAGAAAAGAAAGTTATTTTTCGACACTGGCCCGCCGCGTAATATAGGAGCTTGCAGCAGAATTCACGGAACACGCCTAAGCGTGGAACACAATTAAAAAAACGTACAGCCCAGAGATACATGAAACCGCCGAATGCATGTGACAAAAAAATTACCATAAATAACAAAAAAAACATTTAAAACATAACAAAAACAATCAAAATACACTCACATACGCAATACAGCGCAATGCAGTGAAAACTCCCATGAAATAATAAAACCGCTTATTGAGACAGCATGATGCAAAGAGTAAAAATCCCTATACGTAAAATAAAACAAACGCGAAAACAAAGATATGACGTAATAAAATAAACTATCGACAGCAAAAGCAAGAAAGGTTATAAAAATACTAATTCAGTTACACATTGAGGAAATAAATAAGGAAGGACCCCCCAAATACCACTAGGCTAAACACAACCCATAAGTAAATCACAATAAACCAAAACCAGTCTTTAAAAAATCTATCTACGAGAACAATATTATAAAACTACCACACTCTCCAACACACCAAATGACACGGCCCGATAAATGACAACACAAATAAATATCAATAACCATAAATACCTACATAATCAAAATATATTATTAAGCAACCGAAAAATACACCACAGCCCACATAAGGCCTCGCGAACGAACGGCACAACACCAGAGACAAAACATGCTATTCCCATTTGTTAAAAAGATGCACATACGAGTCTTTAGTGCTAGCCCAGCTAGTATACATTCATTAATAAATAAAATCGGTTATAGTATTATGTGTAGGCAATAAATAGGAAGTACAAAGCGATATAGCCACAAGACGTTATTAAATATAGTAATAAAGTGTATGTATAGCCAGTAAATAATATATATGTAAGTAAAACATGTTATGCCCTAAACTAAATATGTTAATGTTTAATTCCTTATAGTCATACTTTGTAGGAATATAAACATAAGTCGTTTGAACGGTCTGTGTAATACAAATGCTTATCATCATCTCTGAGTAATTTATCCTTCATATAAGTAAACATAGCATGTTATTCTAATAATCGATGTATCATTGCAAGTATAAAGACCCCAATATACCGCTAACTAATTTGAAATAGTCATACCATCATTATTAAATAATCATACAAAAAAATATTAAGTGAAACTCATCCTTCCCTTTCGCTCATGACATAGAGTGTGGTGTTCTAAATATGGAGTGAAAGAATATTATATGAGTCATGTTGTAAATGCTTATAAGATTATTGTTCACTTCCCATCAAGGATAGATAAAAAACAATCTCTATATATGGTAGATGAATAATCAGAGACCAACTATAGACTTCATACTAGTAAATAATAATTAAGGATATATCGGGGTAAATAAAAAAAATAACCTATATAAATACACCCAATAAAAATAGGAAGCTCTGGCGTTAATAACAAAACGTAAAATAAAAGGTTACTGGTTCAGTTAAGAATCTATATTCTACTACTATGCATTCCATTAAGCATAAGAAGCACTATAATCCCATTCCGACGAAACCAGAATAGAACACACCAGTAATGTTTGTGAAAGAACACACGATGATATTCATATTAATAACCACTTAGCCAAAATCGTTTGCAGAATAAAAGACATAGCAATTCCATGTCTCAAACACCACATCGCTTCGGCGATAGTCCAGAAAACACAAAAATTATATCTGCCTTCCCCAAGAGACCGCCACAGTCGCCTCGGCGAACCTCGTGAGGTCACCAGTAAGTAACATTCACTTGCCGGAGGGGCAGACGGTAATAACACACACGCAGCCGCCCCCGAAAACAAGCCTCCAACAAGAAAAAAATAATATATATCAAAATATCTAAAACAACAAGGATGCCTTGCAAACTATTAATTACACCACCCATGCCTTTAAACTAAGTAACGTGAACGACGAAGCCCGACAACGACTTTCAAGTGACAAGGAGTAAAGAAGGAAATAATAATTACATGAAAGTAAACATGTGGTGTACGAATACTCATTGCCCACCAACTATGTACTACCTACTAGTGCTAATCCATGTATTGCCAGACATAAAATAACCAATTCTCTTCTATATAAAATATCTTTACATTAAAATAAATATAGTGTCAGGATAATACTAATAATAAGTATTGAAGTAACTGAAGCGTGTACACAAACAAAACTGTATAATTCTCATCATAAACGTTCCTTGAAATTCTACCATCACATATATAATCCTTTAATATTATCATAATATAGTTACCAGAAATAACAAGTCAACTCGAAAAAACCAAAACAACGCCTACAGGCATATTGCAACCTACATCGAAACGACCATAAGACTCAAACGCAGACACTTCATAAACCCACAGAGATGGTCAGGAGAAATTACATTCCATATACTACAGATGCTGTACTAAAAAGACACATGTATGCCAATAAGAACAGGTGTAACCGCCATAACTGAAAGTATTATATAAAAGAAACAATACATTAAATACCACAGCCTCAAAAAACACAAGACAGGAGAATGAACCAAAAGAGCAATTTCAAAAGTCTAAACTGAACAGAAAATTAGGTAAATATTGACGTATACATATGAGAGTACAATTAAGTAGAAATATATATTTAAACAAATACACTACCTAGCATAAAAAAAAAACGCATTCAGAAAGATTAGACATCGCTTCCCCAACACAAAATGTTCGATGGTAATAGTCACAATCCCCAATAACATACATGTGAAATAGAAAGAGTTAAAGACACAGACTTTAAAAAGACAATCACTCGTTAAAGACGTGTAAAAGTTAAAGGACTAAGCTATATGAATATAATGAAGCGTGCGACAAAACACGTTTCCTATAATAAATGTCACATCCCAAATAAATTAAATTCATCATCTAAAAGAAAAAGGTTTTTTTTTTGGTTCACCTAAACGATACCTAAGTTCAAAAACACATATGTAAGAGAGTTACCGCATTATAATTAAGTATATTGAATGGAATTGCGAACTCTTGTTCGCACAAATCATTTTAATTATGAAAGTTCGCAAACAAGTTGAGAAAAAAAATGGATTAGTGTAAGAAATTTGATGTTTGCACAAGTGCTATGTAGTGACAAGAAACGATAAATACGGAATTATGTATATTTAGATACCAACCATACAATTATAACAATTTAAACACGAAACATATATAAAAAAAAATCCTCGGGTATGTCGTATATCTAGAACCATACTGTCATCAGTAGTTGCCTGTACACATAATGAAGTAATAATAAAACATCCAGTGGTTACAAACAGAAATATTACAAAAATATGCACTTAACAATGACTTAGGTTATCTAGAAGCATATAGTTATAAATATATCAATTAAAAAGCAAACCAAATTACCAATAATATGGAATCACTTCAAAAAAAAAAAGTAAACAGAGTTCAGACATTACAAACACAGAAAGGTGAAAAAACGCATCAGTAAGATGAAGCTTCAAAGACCAATTCCCCTCGCGGATAATGGATGATAATCATTGCAGTAGCACACATTGTCCCACATATGTATCGAAACACAAGGTTAGATCGTAACACACACACACACACACACACACACACGACTTCCAGGATGTTTCCACCATCATGTTTGGAACCTTTATACTTATTTTAAATCACGTGGGATACCTTGCCCGCCGCGACCCTCTTTCCGTGGAATTACCCCCGCCTCGTAATTGGCAGTAGCCTTAAATAAGTACCCCTAAAAAAACGGACAGACAATGGGTGACTCACCGTGTCGCCTGCGTGGTCCTATTGTTATCCCCTCCCCCCTACGCGACAACACACGTAAACCCCCCCCCCCCCTTTTTTTTTTCTTAATCCGATGCGTGCCTTTTAATTTTTCTTTTTATATATTTTTTATTGTCAACGTGAAGGTCGACGTGATTGAATGGATGTGGTAATCGTGCCGCTATGGCTTCCCACATGCGAACGCACATGTGTGTCGCCAGGGGTGTACATGATAGGTGCATGTCTCCGTTTATGTAAATATGTCTTTTTTTTACAGCTACCTCACAGACTTGCAAAGGGTTTGCGATTGCAGTTCGTTAATTTTTTTTGAATTTTGTTCCCCATATATTTTACTACGAAGTTTTAAGTGCTAAGCGCGGAACAGACGTTCATGCTTCGCAAATTTCCGTTAAAAATACACACACACACACACCTACACACACACACATACATACACACATATATATATATATATATATATATATATATAACGGAGTTTTCCCTGGTACTAACTTATCTCGGTCCAACATTAAAAATTGTTCACCTTCACGCTTTTGAAGTTAAAAATATTACTTTTCTTCAATCCTCTGAAATTCTACTTGTGTGTGTGTATATATATATATATATATATATATTATATATGAATTTTGGCTTCCCAGTAATAACTTTTTGACAGTGTATTAATTTGATTGTATTTACATTTACACTTATTTACAATTAATGCCAATGCCCAAGGCACAGACTCCTTGTATTTTCTACCTGCTTGTCTCTTAATATGAACGTACGTAATTAACAGATTATGATTATTATTGAGTATTTTTGCGCCGAAGGGGCAGTGATTTAGCTTGCTGTGAGGCATTTCACTTGCCCCCCAAGGCGTCACGGGTTTGATTCTCTCCGAATCCGACCCGGATTTTTTTTTCTTTCGCAGTAAAACGTGGCGGACGTTGTCGCGAACCTGGTGGGATTTTCTTGAGGTGCTTCTAAATCCCTAAACGAATTCGTTTCCGTGGGCGCTCCGCGGCATATCGTTTCCCCCTCTCTATCTTTCTCTCTTTCTCTCTCTCTGTCTCGTCGGAACCACGTGTCTGACGTCCGAGTGAGACAGCCGTCTGCTGCGAGTTCCTGCCTCGTCCCACACGCTGCAATTTATTTTTTGTAAATGGAACACAAATATTCATGTAAAAATTACAAATATTTGTAAATATGTACATGAAAAAAAAGTGTCACTACAAAATAGTGTTCGCAGTAATACTGATTTCGGATTCTTACCCAGGCATTTATGCTTTGCGTCGTCCCAGTAGGCTACCTCCAATAGTTATAAAGTTATTTATTTGTAAACCGTTCCCTGAATAGCTTTCCAGTATTAACTGCGCCCATTAATAAGCACAATAAAAAAGTCAAATTACTGAATAATCGATATTTTTCCACGGTTTAAGAACATCATTTTTGATTAAACATCAATTAAAACGTAAAATTTTGCGCCAGTTTTCGTAAGAAATACTCAGTATTATCTCGTAAAACGTATTTCATACATACAAAAATTAACCATGGCCATGTGTTGTACAAAGTCACAATATATCTCTTGTAGTATTACAAACAATTTCTGGGAAACTGGTTTCCGAAGGAATCTTTTGTAAAAGTACAGAAATTTTTTTTCGTGTACAGTGGCGTGATTAGATTCCTGCAAAATCAACATTTTTTTTTATCCTGCGGCAGTCCAGATTGTGAATGTTTGTACACTGCATAACCCCAATCATTGGAGCACACGGTATTTTCCACGCTTTGTGGAACTAGAAGTCAATGACGAACACGTATAAATCACATTACATGCGATCAGGAGAGAAAGTGAAATGTGACACCAGCCAATCAACACCTGAGATTAACAAGATATTGCATGCATTTTGTGGATGCTTATAACCTGTCACCGGGCCCTGCTCACGAGGGAAACATGTGGATATTTATTTTCATCTTTTCGCTGACAATGACTGTCTCAAATTTAGACTGCACAGTCTACTTTTTTGTTTGTTTGTATTTCTAACCAAATTATTTTTCAAGCCCCTTGATTACTTTTGCAGTTCGGGGGGATCAGTACAATTAAATCTCGTTTCATTTCAACGGATAATACGAAGGGGGTCCCCCCCTCCTCAAAAAATTCATTGGCTACGTGACATTGATTTTAATCAACGGTACATTCAGATCGCAGCCTACGCCAGATTTTGTCCCACAATCTCTCTCTCTCTCTCTCTCTCTCTCTCTCTCTCCCTCTTCCTCTTCCCTCCTCTTGTTATCTTTTACAACATTCATCCCAAATTCCACGTCAAAAGCTTTTTAAATAACATTTTTTGACCGGCCGAATTAAAGTCGCGGAACTGCAAAAACACGTTTCTAAAAAAATACTAAACAACTTTTGTGATTTAGGTTTGTTGTGATAACGTATTGCTTGTACAAAATTCAATGAGTGCTTCCAAAAGAAAAGAAATGCATGCTTGCTTGAGTTTCTTATTCTTTTTTACAATTGTCCATCCTGGTTTTGCATATTAGAACAAACATTGTTGTTAACCTGATGACTTCTATCCAGTAGTCATTTCACTGTTTGGGGGGGGGGGGGGGAGGGGGAGAGAGATTATCTTTGATTTACGGAGAATTCTTGGTACGAAACTATTCAGAGGCCTCAGTAAAATTAAGAAACCTATTCTGTAAATTTGCAGGAAGCTTCCTCCAACAATTTCATCGTTACTATCGCATAATTTGTTTCCGTAAAAAGCAAGTCTCTGCCAGATTATGGTAAACATGGAGTAAACACAGTAAAATAATTTTACTTTTACACAGAAATTCTTTGTAAAATAATATTTAAAAAAAAATATTTTCTTATAAATGTACAAATGTAACTGTGCGGTGAATTCCTCTGGACTTATATCAAACTATCGGTGAATCTGAACGTGCAGGTATTGCAGTCTTCCATATGATGAAACAATTAAGTTAATATATATTTTGTATATATCACCAAAAAATAAAAACTAAAAGTGTGTGCGTGGACTCCACGCTCGATTGAAGTGAAACTTCTTGCTTATTATGTATATAGAGATTTATTATTAGAAATTTTATCGAAAGGAGATAATAATTGAGGATTAGACAAACACAAGCAGCGTTACGAGAATTCAGTAGCATCACTGCTGCGTCATTTCTATCTCTCCCCTGCCGTCTCCCCTTAAAACTAGCATATAGCATGCTACGCTACGTGCCTATCCTTTTTTTTTTTTTGCCGTATTACCATTCAATCGCTAGTGCATGCGTTGGAGTGACTTCGCTGCTGATCCATCTATCCTCCTCTACCGGTTCCCTCACCATGTACCTAACTAGTTCCCTCATGCGATCGGAGTTTTCGTAACGCTCGAAAGTTGTAGCCCCCTCAGCAAAGATATTTCAGTTCAAATAAAGATTAGAAAATTTGGTATAATTTACTCGTAGCGTTAAAAAAAAACAACATTTTGGGCTTTAGTATCTAAAGAGTTTCATTGTGGTATGTACGATGATTTTTGTTTTTTGCAGCGTGAATGGTGCGTCCAGCTGCCAGTACACGCTAGCGCACCGACGCGCGCGCAAATATGTTTGGGGGGGGGGGGGATTTTCTTTGTTCCACGAACCTCTGCAGCTTCAGCCGCCTCGTACCCACGCGAGGAGAGGCTGGGTACCTCACTGCAGAGGTGGCTGAGTGGGCTCCGCCGCACGCAGTACCGGGGAATCAAGTTGTAGGGGTTTCCCCTTGAAGCCGTGTGTATCTGGTACACAGGCTGAGTCAGAACTAAACCGAGAAACTTCGTCTGCAGGCTCACTACGGGGACAAATTACTTGAACATATAAATAATTAATTACACACGCACACAGATATATATATATATATATCCGTTATATATATATATATATATCCGTTATATATATATATCCGTTATATATATATTTGTATATATTTGGTTTGTATGTCGTTGATAAACTCCGACACCGTTTGACCGATCGCCATATCGCCATGAAAATTGTAACATCGAAGTGTTTTTTCATGCAGAAGGTTTTTATGAGTATCCATTTTGTTATAACTCGCCACTAGACGGCGCTGGAGTGCATCAACTTCTACACCGTTCAACCGATCTCCATGAAAATTGGTATACATAGATATTTGAACACGAAGAATTTTTTCGCGGTAATTCTCATGGAAACTCGAAATTCCTGTCCTAGCAATTTTTACAATAATCCTAAGCGATTTAGGATGGTATTTTTTTTTTTCGGAAAGAATATCATCAAGGCTAAAAATGTTGGTCATAACTTAGGAACCGTACGGGCATTTGTGAAGAATAATAAATATATAGTACTCTGAAAATCATTCCCTCACTATGTCCCAAACTCCAGATTAAAACATTGTCTAAAGTTTTTAACGAAAATTTCTTAAAAAATCTGTTTGCAACTATGGCTTGTCTATTGTAAATACAACAACTTTTCAAAATTTCTCTGAGTTTAGGATCATAAGACATGAACAAGTTGTCTAATGTTGACTTAACATGTGTCCCATGAAAAATTATCATTCCCTCACATCATTACCAACAGTCGATAAGTATGTATATTCTTGAGGACTTTAGTAATAGTCTCATTAGTTTTTGATAGTTGGTAGTATGGTCACTTGTTCGAAATGGCAAATTGACTTCAAGCTTGTTAAAGTACTTGTTGGAAGAAGATTTCATTGTAATTTTTTAAAGATTAAATTTTAAACAATCATTCCATCACAGCGAAGAATAAAGAAGGTAATTGTAATATTTGAATTTTGATGACGTAGTAAAGTATGTTTTTAAAGGTAGAAAGCGTAGAGAAAAGTTAGATGGTTACAAAAGGTTATGTTGCGAGATTTTTTAGGTTATGGTTTATTTTGTCATTCCCTCACATTTGATTATTTTCAGTTATATTATAAGTTTGTTCAAAATAATGTTCAACAATCTCACTAAGATATTTTAAAAATTTCTAAAGAAGTACAACATTTTTGGTAATTTTATTTTGATAGTTTATTGTTTTAATTAAACTGTGATTACTACTACGATAAGAAAAAGTTTTGGTTTAAGTATTCTTTTACTCATCTTCAAGTTGCAATATCAGTTTTAATTCATAATTTTTAAGTTAATGTAACCTAGTAAAGTTCTAAAGATATTTTTAAAAAAAAATAATACGATTTCATATGAGAAATTAATATAAACATAATTTCCTCACCTCAGTCATCATTCCCTCACATTTGATTATTTTCAGTGCTCATAAATTCGTTCAAAACTCATTTATTCTGGGGACCACGATATATTTCACTTCTAGTAACATGAGTACTACAAATTTAAGAGAAAACGAAGATGAATTTATTTAATTATTTTTCATTAATTTATTGATAGGTAATTTCGGGATTTCATGAGAATTACACACACACACACACACACACACACACACACACACATATATATATATATATATATATATATATATATATATATATATATATATATATATATATATATAGGAATTTGGTTTGTATGACGTTGATAAACTCCGACACCGTTTGACCGATCGCCATGAAAATTGGTATACATAGATATTTGAACACGAAGAATATTTTCGCGGTATCAATTTCGCTATAACTCGCCACTAGATGGCGCTGCAGAGCATCAACTTATAAACCGTATAACCGATTGCCATGGTCAAACAGAATATCATAGGTCGTAGACGTACAAACAGCAATTCTGTGACATTTCTCTATGTCCCCCACACTGTCATATAGCGCTATCCATTTTGCTTTAACTCGTGGACAATATATCACCCTGTGTTCACCCCGGGCAACGCCGCGGCCGGGTGCTGCAGCTACTATACTATAAACAAAGAACTTCAAGATGGCTACATACGAACGGTAAATCCAAAACTGTATGCCACATGATTTCATGCACACACATGACTTTATGGTATGGTTGAAGTGCTTTCCAAAGCTGGTGTACGCCTTTTGAATGGACGCTGGAGCTATTATTTAATCAGGGATGCCCACAAGGGGGGGGGGGGGGGGGTAACGACGCAGACTGCGTCATTAAAATTTCAGGGGGGGGGGGTGGTTAAAAGACGAGAAAAATGTATATATTATTTACATAATTATAGCTTCTAATGTGAAAATACGTTTCTGGTGCTTTGATAATTGAAAGGGATCTTGTAAATCAAATTGACAACCCCGCACTTTCCTCAACAAAAGCAGTTTGGCATCTGTCGGTTCAGGATGGAAATATTACCTGATATGACCAAAATTATTATTAGAAAATCAGTTTTAATTAATGCAAAATGTGATAAAATATAATACTAAAAAAGTATAATATTATGAAATAATTGAGTAAATCATTAAGAAAATGGCATAAAAAAAATTCGGGGGGGGGGGGTGTGCGCGCATCATTAGGTTAGGGGGGGGGGGTGAGTCATAGTGTTTGGGGGGGTGGGGTGGGCACCTCTGATTTAATTGTAAATAATAGAGAAAAAAATTAAGTTGGAACGTAATCGTCTGGATGAAGATTGAAAAAAAAAGTTATACAACTAACTACAGCAATACTTGTCGCTGTCGTAAAGGGACTTGAGGGACTCGCATCACACCTTTATCTTAATTTCTCCGCCATATAATGTTACGGTCACGGATAAAATTTCACAGTTATCCTGTGACGACGAGAAGACTGCGCGTCAGTTCAGAGCCTACGCTTAGAGGCGACACCGGGCTAGGAGCACAGGCGAGCGTCGCGCTTATCACTCGGCCTCATTAACACACTTCCTTACCATTCTAAAACAGATTTTTTTTTTCAATTGGACCTTGTGCGTATGTTGGCAGCAACTCCTGTGCGAAGTGAGTTGCAAATATTTTTTTTCGGCTGTAACGCAGTGTAGAAAGTGTTGTTGCGCTGGCAACGCGGCACTGCCCGCATAGCACCGACCCCCCCTAACCCGTCCCCACCGACAGGGCGCCTGTACGGGTCGCGCGGAAGATCCGGGTCGCCAGCCTTGTCCCACTATTGGCGAGCACAGCCTTTCGCCCGCCTCCTTTCCGGTTATCGCTGGAAGGCTGGACTCGACACTGACAGAGTGGGCCGCGCGCGCCTGGGTGCAGAACCGCCCAGGGAGACCGGAGGGCCCATGATAGGGGGCAGACAATTTGATCGGGCTTCCTCCCTATTTTTTTAACGTACAACTTAACGAAGCACAGTAGCTAAAAAAAAATTAAAGACTGTAAACTATAAACATGATATGTGCGTATTGTATAACTTGTGAAGGTTCCTTTTTTTTAAAATTCTGTTTGCAATAGACTTGTAGTGCTTCGGTAAATTCGAGCATCTGGTCAGGATGTACGTGTGTTAGCGAGGCGGGATGATAAGCGCGACGCTCGCTGGTGCTTCCAGCGCTGTATCTAGGCTGTGGACTGGCGCGCAATATTCTCGTCGTCACAGGATAGCTGTGAAATTTGAGCGCGGTAACCGTAACATTATATGGCGGAGAAATGAAGATAAAGGTGTAATGCAAGTCCCTTAAGTGCTTTCAAGAATCTGTACCGGTTGTTAAGCGCCTAAAAATTACTCCGAAAACACGCCGTTTAGTAATTTTCACTCTTATAAAAACACAGTTTAAAAACTTAACCTGAAATCAAGAAGTACTTTTCGTAAACAGACCCCACTTGGACATCTTCAGTGGTTTTTAAATCGCGTTGTTTTTCCTGAAATTCCGCGCGCCGGGCAGACGGGGGCCTTAAAAAATCTCGAATCTCAACCAGGCTTCTCCGGTGCCCGAGCTGCGCCCCCTCACCCTCTATTTTCCTCTCCCCCTTTTCCGCCGTGGCTCGAGGTATCGCTGTGCCGTTTAGGCCCGCTTAAAAATGACACGGGAACAAAAGCCGGATCACGTAAACGGAGATGGATCTCACGGAACAGAGTTTCTTACAGTAGCACGCAGACGGAGACGAACCCGTACGGATCAGCTCGGGAATACTGAACTCTTCCGTTTACTTGCTCCGTTCGACCAATAGAAACCGAGTACTTGGCTGCGGTGTTTATGTTCTAAATATGTTGAAAATTGTTTCATGTGAGAGTATATCTAGTGTTCTATTATTATTTTTCTGGTTAATTTATAATATAAATTTAAATTCTGCCCGTTATACAATCTTAAAGTATTATATATATATATATATTTAAATTAAATTAATATTACGTAACCTTAAAATGCAATTTCATTGGTTTCCATTTATTACGTTTAAGTGCTATGTGGGATAAATAGTGAAATGTTCCCGGGAGATTGTCTCCGTTTACGTTATCCGTCTCCGTTTCCGTGCCATTGTAGAACGGGCCTTAGTCGTTCTACGGTCAGAAACCATTTCTCTGTGACCGAAATTTATACTATTGTGTTGTTAGTAAACGGAAGATCTGGATTGAGGCCACGTCTGTAAAGTTGATGGTTTGCCCGACGTTTCGGCGTGCCTTGTTGCTGCCATCTTCAGGGGCGACTGCCAATCGCCCTTGACTCTGGCAGTCACGAAAGCTTGCGATATGTATTTCAAAAGTATTTAATTAAAAAAAAATATAAACACTAAGTTTGGCTACATCTTTAAAAACTATTTTTGTCTACGGGCCAGGTTAAATAAATTTTTACAAAGTTTAAATTTGTTGTTTGCTTGTCGTGAAAGTCATTACTGTGTCTTTAAGGAAATAATAGTAGCAACAATACTTTGTGATTAAATTAATTCTTGAAATTTGTTGGCCAGTAATTCCAGTTTAAAGCTTAAGAATTGTTATTACAATACTTGTAGATACTTTTTTATGTTTCAAGAAAAAAAACTGCACGAGTGAGGGCGTAACAGCCTTAATGTATGCATCAAATACATACCTGTACCTTTGCCTTGGTTAGGTGCATGAACTCTCTCGTCACCGGAACGCGAAACCACGAAATCAACTCCCGTTGAGCCTGGCTGGTGCGCAGAGCGCGACAATCGTCGGCATTCCTTTTCTTAGCCCATCCCGCAATTGTACGGCGTAACAAGCACCCGGGCGCCTTTTCCTTGGAGCACGCGCGTGTTTCTCTTTCTTAATCACCCTCTCTTTCACTCTTTCTCCCGTTCCCACGCCACTCACACCTTCCTTTCCCTTTCTGTCATTTCTCTGGAAGCATTCCTGGTGTTTCGGGCACTCGTGTTTGCATTTACGTTGTGCTACGCATCATGTCAGTTTCTACGAAACGTGGTTACAGTTTGTCCACTATATTTGCTACAGTCTCCAGTATATATAAAACACGATTTTTATATTTTAAAACAGTATTCTTAAATTGAGCTAGACCTATATAGCCATTATAATGCTTTAGTATTTATATTCAACGGTTATGCTTACACAGTTTCAAAAGACTTCTCTGGAAGGTTTATAATTTTTTAGTGAACTTTTAGATAGTAAATAAATTCAAACGATTTGTTATAGAACACGAAAAGTATTGGGGTTAGTAGTTGCAACTCACTTTCGGAAGAAATAAAAACAAGGTTGCGCGCCTACTTGCTGAATACAGTAAGCTTATTTTATACTACAGCAGGGGTGCCCACAAGGGGGGGGTAACGACGCAGACTGCATCATTAAAATTTCAGGGGGGGGGGGGTGGTTAAAAGACGAGAAAAATGTATATATTATTTACATAATTATAGCTTCTAATGTGAAAATACGTTTCTGGTGCTTTGATAATTGAAAGGGATCTTGTAAATCAAATTGGCAACCCCGCACTTTCCTCAACAAAAGCAGTTTGGCATCTGTCAGTTCATGATGGAAATATTACCTGATATGACCATAATTATTATTAGAAAATCAGTTTTAATTAATGCAAAATGTGATAAAATAAAATACTAAAAAAAATAATATAAAATAATTGAGTAAATCATTGAGAAAATGTCATAAAAAATTTGGTAGGTTGGGGGGGGGGCGCATCATTAGGTTAAGGGGGTGAGTCATAGTGTTTGGGGGGGGGGGGGGGGCACCTCTGACTACAGTAAATATTTTCTTTGTTAAAATTAAGGGCCACTCTTTGTATTTTTCAGCAATTTTCCGCGCGATCTCATACATGTAGTCTTCTCAGCGGTCCTTCTCGTTGAAGAGAGAGAGTGCGTGTGTTTGTGAAAGAAGGGGTGAGAGGACAGAGAGAGCTGAGAGAGTCGCCAGTAGAGCCACTGGCCACCAGTGTTAAAGGCGATAAGCCTTTTTTTGTTATTTCCGGCGACGAGGGCTGTTGGGCAGTGGTGCCAGATGTACGACATTTCTAGTAGGGGGAGGAAGGAGGTTCTGGCTCAATGTAAACATTGAAATGTAAACACCGCGCCAGTACCCCCCCCCATGGGCGCCGCCATCTTGTCTCACGGAAGCCGCCATTGTTGTTGACATTGGCTACCAGGGCGCGCCACCGTCTGCTGGAGGCCGCCATCTTAGTTCAGCCTTTAGTTACCGGAGCGCGCCACTGTCGCTCCGAAGGCGGGAATTGTATACAAAAAAACCTGGGCACTGGGTGGATTCGATCCCGGGGACGCACCAACGTCGTGGTTACGACGCGGACGCCTTGACCACTAGACCACGAGACCAGATGAAGTATGGGGAATTAAATAACGAACATATGCTTTAAAGAAGCTATGCTTAAAAGAAGCTATGTCTTTAAAAGTAATACTAGCTATGCTTAAATTTCGAAAAGCAAACCCCCCACCCCAAGTATGCCTAAAACCCCCACCACACTCCACAATCGCCGCCATGTTGTATGTTTAAAACAAACACCACCATAATAGCTATGACTAAATACCTGAGAGAAACATAACCTCAAAAAAAGCGCCATAATAGCTATGTCTACCCCACCCCCACCACCAGTATGCTTAAAACAAACATGCCATATTAGCTATGAATAAATACCTGGGAGAAACATAACCCCCAAAAAGACACCATACTAGCTATGTCTACCACACCCCCACCACCAGTATGCTTAAAACAAACACCGCCATACTAGCTATGACTAAAGAAACATAACCTCAAAAATCCCGCGCAGAGAGAGCGAGATGTTGTCCGCTGGAGCGTCACTTATAAACTGCGCAATTATAACCCCCCCACATCATATTATAAGCATAATAAAGGCACCATGCTGTATGCTTAAAACCCCCGCCATACTAGCTATGCCTAAACAGTCATATTTAAATTTCGAAAAGAAATAAATCGAAAAAAAAAACTATGTCTATAAACCCCACCCCAAGTATGCTTAACTGTCATGTTTCAAATTTCGAAAAGCAAACCGCCATATCGTTAAATTACAAAATATGCTAAAATCAATTACCACCATATTAGCTATGACTAAACCCCTCCAACCCCACTACAAGTATGCTTAATCGCAATGTTTAATTCCCAACCACCAAATTTCGAAAAAAAAAATGTTTAAATGATACAATCATTCTAGCTATGTCTATAAAACCCCACCCCTGTATTAGCTATGACGAAAACCCTCCACTCCGAGTATGCTTAATCGCCATATTTATATTTCGAAAAGAAATAAAATACCGCTATATTTAAGTTTTAAAAAAAAATATGCGTAAAGGCCCCGCCATACTAGCTATGCCTATGCCACCATGATGTAAGCTTAAAACACACACACACCCCAAGTATGCCTAAAAGAAACCCCCGCCATACTATCTATGCCCAAACCGCCAAATTTAAATTTCCAACAGCCATAATTAAATTTCGAAAATAACCCACCATGTTTAAATATCGAAAAGCAAATACCGCAACCCCACCACCCAGTGTATGTTTAAAACAAACACCACCATAATAGCTATGACGAAATACCTGAGAGAAACATAACCTCAAAAAAGCGCCATACTAGCTATGTCTACCCCACCCCCACCACCACCAGTATGCTTAAAACAAACACCACCATACTAGCTATGACTAAATACCCGTAGCAACATAACCCCAAAAATGGCACCATACTAATTATGTCTACCCCACTCCCACCACCAGTATGCGTAAAAGCCCCGCCATACCAGCTATGACTAAAGAAACATAACCTCAAAAATCCCCGCGCAGAGAGAGCGAGATGTTGTCCGCTGGAGCGTCACTCTTACACTGCGCAATTATAACCCCACACATCATATTATAAGCATAATAATGTCTTTAAAAAAATGCTTTAAGTAATAAGCATAATTAAATTATATAATATTAGGATAGCATAGTTAGGACCCCTACAGTTAACATGTAGCGTTAAGTAATTAGCTGCGGCACGATTGACATAAGTTACCGAGGTAATAAAAAAAAAGCAAATAAGCATACATAAAATAAAAACTCACCGGAACGCATCCCGCCCACCCCGGCGATATGTAACAAATAAAAAAACGCGGACGAAAAGATATACTAAAAAATAGTAACACCTATGTACGCCGTGTGGACAACCGACAGCGTTTAACGATAAGTAAACCTATAAAATATATTACAAAGCGGGAGCGGCCCGCTCACGAATATGTTTTAGTGTTATAAGCATAGGTAAAACTTAAAAGTATGTAAAGAAAGTTAAGTATTAAGGATAGTTACTATTATTTTACGTCAAGTAAAAAATAAATATTATACAAACAATGTATGGTAATCGGCTTTCGGCCAATGTGTTAGGCATTACAAACACCGTGCTGAGAGCCCCGCTCGTGCGACCAGGAATGTATTAAGGGACCCCTGCAGTTAACACGAAGCGTTCAGTAATTAAAAATAAAATGTAGATGCCGCACGATCGCCAGAAACAAATTACGTATGTTACCGAGGTAATAAAAAAAATAAACTATAGGCGCCACCCCCACTCCTAGTATGCTTAAAACACCCACCCCCAAGTATGCCTAAAAGAAACCCCAACCATACTAGCTATGCCTAAATCATTTGCAGCCATGCTTTAAAAACCCCGCCATACTGGCTAAGACGAAATGGAGTGCCACATACACACACCGCCATCTTTAATGTCACAGAGGAGAGCGAGAAACGTAACGTAAAATATGCTTGAAGTAATAAGCATAGTAAAAATTTATAATATTGTAAATACTAAAAAATAAGCATAGTTAAAAAAACCGTAGATCACAATTTAATAGTACTGGACCAGATAACATATGCCATAGCGATAGCATGAATAAGCATAGTTAGGACCCCTACAGTCAACACGTAGCATTAAGTAATAAAAAAATAAAATGTAGCTGCGGCACGATCGTCAGAAACAAATTACGTATGTTACCGAGGTAATAAAAAAAATAGCAAATAAGCATACATAAAAAAACTCACCGGAATGCATCCCGCCCACCCCGGCGACTTGTAACAAATAAATATAAATAAACGTTGAACAAACGACCGTGTAGGGGAGCTGTAAGCCTGTTCGCGCACCGCAAATAAGCATACATAAAGGAAAAACTCACCGGAATGCACCCACTCCACCCCGGCGACGTGTAATTAAAAATAAAAACGCAGACGAAAAGATATATTAAAAATAGGAACACTATGTAAACCGTGTGGAGAGCAACCCGCACAACCGACAGCATTTAACGATAAGTAAATTTATAAAATATATTACAAAGCGAGAGCGCACGTCTGTACTCCGTAGACGCACTCCTCAAACTGTTGACGAATTCCTGGTACGACGAAAGCCAGCGAGAAAAGAAAGTTATTTTTCGACCCTGGCCCGCCGCGTAATATAGGAGCTTGCAGCAGAATTCACGGAACACGCCTAAGCGTGGAACACAATTAAAAAAACGTACAGCCCAGAGATACATGAAACCGCCGAATGCATGTGACAAAAAAATTACCATAAATAACAAAAAAAACATTTAAAACATAACAAAAACAATCAAAATACACTCACATACGCAATACAGCGCAATGCAGTGAAAACTCCCATGAAATAATAAAACCGCTTATTGAGACAGCATGATGCAAAGAGTAAAAATCCCTATACGTAAAATAAAACAAACGCGAAAACAAAGATATGACGTAATAAAATAAACTATCGACAGCAAAAGCAAGAAAGGTTATAAAAATACTAATTCAGTTACACATTGAGGAAATAAATAAGGAAGGACCCCCCAAATACCACTAGGCTAAACACAACCCATAAGTAAATCACAATAAACCAAAACCAGTCTTTAAAAAATCTATCTACGAGAACAATATTATAAAACTACCACACTCTCCAACACACCAAATGACACGGCCCGATAAATGACAACACAAATAAATATCAATAACCATAAATACCTACATAATCAAAATATATTATTAAGCAACCGAAAAATACACCACAGCCCACATAAGGCCTCGCGAACGAACGGCACAACACCAGAGACAAAACATGCTATTCCCATTTGTTAAAAAGATGCACATACGAGTCTTTAGTGCTAGCCCAGCTAGTATACATTCATTAATAAATAAAATCGGTTATAGTATTATGTGTAGGCAATAAATAGGAAGTACAAAGCGATATAGCCACAAGACGTTATTAAATATAGTAATAAAGTGTATGTATAGCCAGTAAATAATATATATGTAAGTAAAACATGTTATGCCCTAAACTAAATATGTTAATGTTTAATTCCTTATAGTCATACTTTGTAGGAATATAAACATAAGTCGTTTGAACGGTCTGTGTAATACAAATGCTTATCATCATCTCTGAGTGATTTATCCTTCATATAAGTAAACATAGCATGTTATTCTAATAATCGATGTATCATTGCAAGTATAAAGACCCCAATATACCGCTAACTAATTTGAAATAGTCATACCATCATTATTAAATAATCATACAAAAAAATATTAAGTGAAACTCATCCTTCCCTTTCGCTCATGACATAGAGTGTGGTGTTCTAAATATGGAGTGAAAGAATATTATATGAGTCATGTTGTAAATGCTTATAAGATTATTGTTCACTTCCCATCAAGGATAGATAAAAAACAATCTCTATATATGGTAGATGAATAATCAGAGACCAACTATAGACTTCATACTAGTAAATAATAATTAAGGATATATCGGGGTAAATAAAAAAAATAACCTATATAAATACACCCAATAAAAATAGGAAGCTCTGGCGTTAATAACAAAACGTAAAATAAAAGGTTACTGGTTCAGTTAAGAATCTATATTCTACTACTATGCATTCCATTAAGCATAAGAAGCACTATAATCCCATTCCGACGAAACCAGAATAGAACACACCAGTAATGTTTGTGAAAGAACACACGATGATATTCATATTAATAACCACTTAGCCAAAATCGTTTGCAGAATAAAAGACATAGCAATTCCATGTCTCAAACACCACATCGCTTCGGCGATAGTCCAGAAAACACAAAAATTATATCTGCCTTCCCCAAGAGACCGCCACAGTCGCCTCGGCGAACCTCGTGAGGTCACCAGTAAGTAACATTCACTTGCCGGAGGGGCAGACGGTAATAACACACACGCAGCCGCCCCCGAAAACAAGCCTCCAACAAGAAAAAAATAATATATATCAAAATATCTAAAACAACAAGGATGCCTTGCAAACTATTAATTACACCACCCATGCCTTTAAACTAAGTAACGTGAACGACGAAGCCCGACAACGACTTTCAAGTGACAAGGAGTAAAGAAGGAAATAATAATTACATGAAAGTAAACATGTGGTGTACGAATACTCATTGCCCACCAACTATGTACTACCTACTAGTGCTAATCCATGTATTGCCAGACATAAAATAACCAATTCTCTTCTATATAAAATATCTTTACATTAAAATAAATATAGTGTCAGGATAATACTAATAATAAGTATTGAAGTAACTGAAGCGTGTACACAAACAAAACTGTATAATTCTCATCATAAACGTTCCTTGAAATTCTACCATCACATATATAATCCTTTAATATTATCATAATATAGTTACCAGAAATAACAAGTCAACTCGAAAAAACCAAAACAACGCCTACAGGCATATTGCAACCTACATCGAAACGACCATAAGACTCAAACGCAGACACTTCATAAACCCACAGAGATGGTCAGGAGAAATTACATTCCATATACTACAGATGCTGTACTAAAAAGACACATGTATGCCAATAAGAACAGGTGTAACCGCCATAACTGAAAGTATTATATAAAAGAAACAATACATTAAATACCACAGCCTCAAAAAACACAAGACAGGAGAATGAACCAAAAGAGCAATTTCAAAAGTCTAAACTGAACAGAAAATTAGGTAAATATTGACGTATACATATGAGAGTACAATTAAGTAGAAATATATATTTAAACAAATACACTACCTAGCATAAAAAAAAAACGCATTCAGAAAGATTAGACATCGCTTCCCCAACACAAAATGTTCGATGGTAATAGTCACAATCCCCAATAACATACATGTGAAATAGAAAGAGTTAAAGACACAGACTTTAAAAAGACAATCACTCGTTAAAGACGTGTAAAAGTTAAAGGACTAAGCTATATGAATATAATGAAGCGTGCGACAAAACACGTTTCCTATAATAAATGTCACATCCCAAATAAATTAAATTCATCATCTAAAAGAAAAAGGTTTTTTTTTTGGTTCACCTAAACGATACCTAAGTTCAAAAACACATATGTAAGAGAGTTACCGCATTATAATTAAGTATATTGAATGGAATTGCGAACTCTTGTTCGCACAAATCATTTTAATTATGAAAGTTCGCAAACAAGTTGAGAAAAAAAATGGATTAGTGTAAGAAATTTGATGTTTGCACAAGTGCTATGTAGTGACAAGAAACGATAAATACGGAATTATGTATATTTAGATACCAACCATACAATTATAACAATTTAAACACGAAACATATATAAAAAAAAATCCTCGGGTATGTCGTATATCTAGAACCATACTGTCATCAGTAGTTGCCTGTACACATAATGAAGTAATAATAAAACATCCAGTGGTTACAAACAGAAATATTACAAAAATATGCACTTAACAATGACTTAGGTTATCTAGAAGCATATAGTTATAAATATATCAATTAAAAAGCAAACCAAATTACCAATAATATGGAATCACTTCAAAAAAAAAAAGTAAACAGAGTTCAGACATTACAAACACAGAAAGGTGAAAAAACGCATCAGTAAGATGAAGCTTCAAAGACCAATTCCCCTCGCGGATAATGGATGATAATCATTGCAGTAGCACACATTGTCCCACATATGTATCGAAACACAAGGTTAGATCGTAACACACACACACACACACACACACGACTTCCAGGATGTTTCCACCATCATGTTTGGAACCTTTATACTTATTTTAAATCTAAATTTACATTGATTAACAACGAGAACTGTAATATATAAACAACAGCACCGATAGTAGCTAAACACAAGCACACTTAATAGAATATTCTCCATCACTTTCACAAACCCATATAAAGACCTTAAACTCTGCCGGCTACCGCAGCCCAGCACGAGTTGCCAGACGTGTCCTTCACAGACAGAAGGGGTTGCCAGTGCGCAACCAATATGTAATTATTGTAAAAGACGCATCTAAAAAAATCAAACATGTACGTTAAACCAGGCTAGCAGTCTCATAGTTTAAGTGAAAACAGGCCGGAACACAACATGGTAACATAATATTAGCTATTCCTAAACCTTAAATACATACAATGTAAGAAATCGCACTAGCCAACTTAACACTCATATTCCACAAAACATAAGTTCACCGAGATACAATGACACACGAATATATGCATGAATGATATATAAGTACTATACAACCCCCCAAAATTCAAAACATATTTATCAAAGTACCCTTTCAATACTAACCCCAATGAAACAGAAAATTATATTACACCCCAAGCATTGTATATGAAAGTAAGCACAATTGAACTAGAAATAATAAATATAAAAAAAAAAGCTAGCGAACACACAGACAAATATTCATCATAGCACCATTTGGTGTAAAGAAGATAGTACCATCAATTCCATCTCTACAGCCACATGCATTAAGAATATATATATATATATATATATACATATATATATATATACTTTTATTAACCTCACAGGAATCTTTTAGTGTATAATCGTTGTGTAGCAAAATTAGGAGGATAAAATTACAATGTATTTAAAAAATAAATCTAATTACAACTATTAAAAAGTATGTGCGCTAACTCACAATTGTAAAACCATTAATGAAAAACCTACAAAACCTCTCTTCATATATCTCTCTCTTTCTCTCTTTATCTCTCTTATTCGCTCTATATACTGGTTGCGAAATTCCACGATTGATACAATTAACTTAGAGATAACCCCCACACCGATGCATTGTAACGTCAACTACATTCCGCTTTTGAGAGGGAAACGAGAGGAACTCGAGAACACTCGCAGGCTCACAGCAACGTCCGCCACATTTACACACAGAACTAACCACTCATACCCACCGGATGGGATACGAACCCCGAGCAAAAGGCAAATACCTCCGCTTAAACACAATAACAAGTGATTTAAATATAGAACGATAATGCTAACGCGAGCAAACACATTGGTTAAAAACGTTTTTAGAGTAATGGAAGCAATTCGCTCTTCAATTCTGTGCGCCCGCAAAAATTTTTTTTAGAATATTGTTATGAATTAATTTTTTTAATAATTAAATTTATGTTTATTTGTAAAATTATGTAATTAAATTTATGTTTATTTGTAAATTTATGTTTATTTGTTGAAAATTATCAAAAACTAATGGTTCGCAAAAATTTTTTTAAGAATATTGTTATGAATTAATTTTTTTAATAATTAAATTTATGTTTATTTGTAAAATTATGTAATTTAATTTATGTTTATTTGTAAATTTATGTTTATTTGTTGAAAATTATCAAAAACTAATGGTTAAAAGCAGAGTCCTTTTATAATAAAAAATGAATAGATTTTAAAATTTATTATTAAACTATTTTTTTTAATTGATTGAAACCTATATGTTAATTTGTTAAAGGAAATAAATTTATTTTTAAGAATTTATTATTACAACTTTTCAATTAATTTAAATCTATGTTGATTTGTTGATTTATTATCAAAAACTTATGGTTATACGTGGATTCATTTTATAGTAAAATTTAATATATTTATTTAACATTATTTTAATGTTTTATCTCACATTATTTCACTACCATCGACCGACAAATACTACTTTTTCTTTGTTTGCATCGTTTACTTTGAGATTTTTTTTTCCTTTAGGGTTCTTTATAAAAGATGTTGTAAAATATTGCCGCCGCTACGTAATTATTTTCCAGAGTTGACACACAGAATTGAAGAGCGAATTGCTTCCATTACTCTAAAAACGTTTTTAACCAATGTGTTTGCTCGCGTTAGCACTATCGTTCTATATTTAGATCACTTGTTATTGTGTTTAAGCGGAGGTATTTGCCTTTTGCTCGGGGTTCGTATCCCATCCGGTGGGTATGAGTGGTTAGTTCTGTGTGTAAATGTGGCGGACGTTGCTGTGAGCCTGCGAGTGTTCTCGAGTTCCTCTCGTTTCCCTCTCAAAAGCGGAATGTAGTTGACGTTACAATGCATCGGTGTGGGGGTTATCTCTAAGTTAATTGTATCAATCGTGGAATTTCGCAACCAGTATATAGAGCGAATAAGAGAGATAAAGAGAGAAAGAGAGAGATATATGAAGAGAGGTTTTGTAGGTTTTTCATTAATGGTTTTACAATTGTGAGTTAGCGCACATACTTTTTAATAGTTGTAATTAGATTTATTTTTTAAATACATTGTAATTTTATCCTCCTAATTTTGCTACACAACGATTATACACTAAAAGATTCCTGTGAGGTTAATAAAAGTGTATATATAAGTAGGTATATAAAGTATGTCCTGGGACACCGGCTCACGGCTGGGGATTCAGGGATTCGAGGCGGCCATCTTGGATTACGTCACTTCCGGCGGCCATCTTGGATTACGTCACTTCCGGCGGCCATCTTGGATTACGTCACTTCCGGCGGCCATCTTGGATTACGTCACTTCCGGCGGCCATCTTGGATTTGACTTTAACCTTTGACCCCGACGACCATTTTGTTTTCTAGAACATTCCACCTTATTATGACGTCATGTCCGCCATCTTGAAAATCCTTATTTATTATCCGATTTTAATTAAAAAAAATAAAAATTAATAATTTAATTTTAATTAAATGTTACAATTATCTAGCACCACACTCCTATACATTAAGTTTACATCATCGAGCGCCCCACTCTTCTACATTACGATTACATCATCGAACACCCCACTCATCCCTGTTACAAGTTTTCGTTACACCGCATTATTTAAAATAAATTTAATATCAAAATAAAAATATATACCATCATTGTCTGCCGGAGGCAGCCATCTTATTTAGTGGAGACCGCCATCTTGATTTCATCTGATGGATGTTATCATCGGGTGTAGGTTTCTAAAGTACATTAGTGTATGTAAGGTCGAGTTCCTATCCCGTACCAGCATTATTATGATCCTTATAGACAAAAATCCACAAAATCCACAAAAATCCACAAAAATCCACAAAAATCCACAAAATCCACAAAAACCACAGTCATTTCGTTGTTGTAACCATAATTTTTTCTTAAAGTCTTATCATCTATAGGTTTAACTAAAACATGTGTTATCAATACTATCGTTGTGGATGTGATGGTTAAAGTAATGATAATTTTAAAAAAACATTTATTACTCCATCTTAGCGGACCAGAAATGTTTCCGAGTCCTAACTCACAAGTAATATTCTCTCCTCATGTTTGCGTACTCGGTTTTTAAAAGTTGCATGGAAGCAGATATTTTTAATGTCTGCATATAATTACGTTCCTAAACCAGTTCATGTTTGCGGACTCGTGTTTTAAAGCTGCATGGAAGCAGATATTTTTAATGTCAGCGTATAATTACACTTTACCATTCTCTAAGACTTTTATAAGTATTAGTACCTTGGATGATATAGGTGTTATGTTAAAATAATAAACAATTTGACGGAAGCACATTCATAGAAAAGGACGAACAATCGGAAGCGCAATCAACAAACGGGAAGCACATTTGGAAGCACTATCTACAAAAAAGGAAGCACATTTGGAAGCACAATCAACGAAAAGGAAGCACAACCGAACATGTTACGTTTCAACTTAATGTCTGATCACTATAGTGTATATGATGCACTTACAACACTCACCTCAGGCATTACCTACTGCCACTACGAGTTGCACTTCATATCAAATGAAAATAGTATTTTTTTAAGTCGTGGCAAGAAGTCGAAGTAAATAAAATATCAAAACAATATTTAACACTATTTAATAAAAAAAACACACAACGCTCCGCAGTACTTTCCATACTAGCCATCAATTACTCTGCCCACACAACTATACAAGCATCACGCAGCTCCAAAGTCGATATCCCCCCTCCCCTTCACAGCAGCAATATCCTCCACAGTCAGAGTGGAGGTGTTCACAGGTACATCTGCGATGTCTTCCCTGGACTCTTCGTCTTCATCCATCGCAAGAGCTTCTTCCTGGCCGCTAGCCTCCTGACAGCACGCATATAACTCATCATCAACAATCTTAGGTGGCCCGACACATCTTACTAGCTCTGTTGATAACTACGAATGATACATCCTAAGGCTGCAATTGTTAAACTGTCCCCACCCCTCTACCCTTTCTATTGCAGTCCTGTTCGTGCGTGCCAAGCACACACGTCACTGACGCACGGCCTTTGACGTCATCAGACCTACCCCCTCCCCCCTCACCCTGAACCATCCACACCCCAAATAGCTGAATCATTTAGACCTGTCGCCACGCGTCCCCAGCCTCCTAATACCATTTTAATCACCTTCGACGAACATTCCGACCTCTGGTAACTAGTGAAAAGTTTCAAACAACACATGAATAAATACTTTTTTTATTTATTTTAGACTTGCATTTATTAATATAAAAATTTACATTTCAAAACATTAAAATTTATATGGCATCAGTAGATTTTATCCAACTGATTTTCACATTTATCGAATCCTAGCCACTTCACAAACAAGGCATCATCTTTCTAATATATCAATTTTTCTACTTAATAATCGCTTGGGTACTTGGTAGGCTGAATTTATTCCCCATAGAATCCGCCACGTATCACCGAACCTCGTAAATCTTCCAAGTAGTAACATCACGGAATATTTATGTCAACCATTTATAAATACATACAAAATATTCAATTTTAGCTCTAAGTTTTATCACGCCTAGTTTATTTGCATCAAAATAAACAGTTTCCAGGAGTGAGTTATCTTTTACATTAACAGGCACCATGCCAGTTTTTCTGTATTTTCTGTAACTTATAAATCCACATGTAACTCCCTTTTGCTGCGAACTCCCTTCACATGACTTCCTTTAGAGCAGGAATAAATCAATCATCCGCCCATCCTTTATCTCGGTGAACATAGTTGAATTATTTATTTCGAACAAGGCTACAAGACTTCTTGGCTACAAAGCTACAACCTACAAGGTTACAATCGGCTACGTGTCTACAATACTACCAGGCTACAAGACCACGAGGCTACAAGGATACATCAAACACATAGAAAAAAATCTGGGTATAAAAATACCAACTCAGCAAATTTAAAGCCTACTGTAGAGCAGAAATATCCCTGAAATATGTATTTTATGCTTCCTACAAGACCAAGGGGTTTTGAACCATTACATATTCAGCCCTGGCTACAGGCTTGACAACAGACATTCAATGAAACGGACACACATTTGCATAAAACATTCAACTCAGTAGGATACAATATCTAGGATACATTAGCTAAAATACTAAAGGAAACGATAGGATCCAGCTCAAGCCGGCTACAATGCCTCCAACCACATTTGGCTCCAAATGATTTTAGTTACAATGTAGCACGTACCTGCCACAATTGACGGCAAGACGTTATTATGACTCTCCATTTTGTTAGTCATTTATTACGAATTTTACATCTTTAAGTTAGAAGTTGTTCTACGAGAACCCAACCTTAGCTAGAAATTAGATTACAATAAATAAAACAAACTTTTTTATCCAAAGTATAATTTGGTTTTTCACTTTTATACACATGCAGACAAAACAAGTTATTGTTGTATGTAGCATACATTTCTTATTTCACGAAGTATAGAGCATATTTGTTTGGTATTGGGTAAATTTTCTTCATTTTTGCGAGGCAAGTAGAAGTCTTAACCTATCTACCAATAGGTTAGAATATTTCCATGTGGCATAATAAATATCTTCGGCTTCTAACATCTTACGTAAATTTTCATTACTAATACTTTTAAGACCTCTAAAGTTCCGTTTTTAATACCAGCCTCAAAGCCATTAAAATTGTAATCACCCCACTGACCATCATAGGCCTAATCTGAATAATTTAGTTTAATAAGTCGTTTCCATCATTTTGGTCTCAACACTTTATCACAGTATTCGATCTTGTGAGCTTCAAGTTCTTAATCATAGTTAGTTCTTGTAAGCTTCAGGTGAATCATAGCAGTCTTCGACCTTTTCAGCTTTAGGCTGTTCTATAGTGCTCTCAATTTCATGGAGGCGACTAGAACTTGGTGTAATTTTTTTAATCCCCCATGAAAATGCTACTTTCTTCGTTAACTTTTAATTCCAAATAATTAACAAGACCTGGGATAGTACATACTATTAGAATCATCATCTTCACATTTCTCGTGATCATTATAGTCGTCTAATATTTTGCTACCATTTCACTTCCTTGCTTTTATAGACACACAATTCTTAACATTAACCAGCCTTGTTTAACCAGACCTCAAGGGGGAAGAGAATCATGTTACAAACGAGTGTTTCTCGGCTGTACTTAGCCTATTTAACGAATGAGTAATGGATATTTTTATTCAAGTACTACCTGATTAAAATGCGGAAATTTCTTATTTGGTGTCAGGAATTGACAATACAAACGGATATCTCTCAATATATTCCAAGACCAATACAAAAAATAAAACTCAATAAAAGATATATGACTCAAGAAAATCTGGAAGCACATTCCATTAAATTAATTTATTAACTCAGAACCATTCCTCTAAAAGAATACAGACGTGTCTATTACTAATGTGAACACACATTTAAACACTAATACTCCTATTTCAAACATAATTCATCATATTTCAAACACATCTCAGCATATTTCAAACAATTATCCACACAATCCACAAAAACTGCATATTTCAAGACTAAGAAGAGAAGTTTGAAAGATGTTCTTTTCTCTTCTAGAGCGACTCATGATGTTACAATCAACTCGTTTTCGTCGATGCTATAGATTATGCAGGCACGAGGATTCTGTTTCTCTAACAGAGGTATCTGGCGAAGTGGATTGGGAAACTCGTTGTTAGTGAAGTTGAACTTCCCCTCCAAGTCATTGTAGCACTGACTAACATGCTCAGATGCTCACCCGCATTTAACTTGACCAGAATTGCACACTAAAACATATGTGCTCATCTAAGTATTTACAGATTGACCACCGCATATTTTTCTTTGATGCAGGTAGGTATTTCGATGTAGGAGCTAGCTCGAAGTGGATCAAGCTTGTTAATGTGTAGTTGTAGTCGCCAGACAAAGACCATCCGGACCCCTTTCATAATTAGTATTCTTCCTCTTTTCATATCTTAAATATGTATTCAGTAATGACATCCTCCACTTCACGAACTGCAAAGAGTGGAACATTCGTGGTTTTGAAGGCCCTCTTGTCTTCACACGTACCCATTGGCTTTTCACAATTGCACTCAAGCACGATGTAATACATCCTCTTCAATTTCCTCTAGAAGTTGGCTTATTAGTTTAACCTTGATAGAGTCCAAGTATGTACATGTGTCCTTGACAGAACTGGTATTATTTTCTACCACACACAAGTCTTCAAGTTACCCCAGATTCCCACTTCTGCAATGATGAAGTCGTGGATGTTGGCCAAAACCCGCCTCTGTCACCAGCAATGTTCGGCTGGTGCTTGGCTTAGGTATGACTACAGGCTTAAGCGCGGCCATTATCTGCTTCTTAGTTGATAGTGGATCAGTACCCTTGCACGCTTTGGTATGTGCTTTCAACTTACCAGCCCTGGCGAACACTTTAGCATAGTTCCCACACGAATACATTTTATGGCTAGGTTTGAGACCGCAAGCCGTCTTCTCATGATGTGTGACATGGCTGGAGTTTTCGAAGGTTTTGAAGCAGAAGCTACACCAGGTGACTGAAGTCGTGAGGGCAGCACCAGTACATGTTGTAAGATATTACCGCAATTTATCACTGCGAGCAACCATCTTTCCACACAGATGACACTGCTTGAGGTCATGTTGCTGGTTGTCAGCACACTGACGTTCATAACGGTAGCAGTTATTAGCTGCCGTATAGGTAGCAGGGCAGAAACGTCATTTCTGCATGGTTGATGTCATCACAACAATCGGTAGTCTGTGCTCAATGCACGGAACACACGAAGGAAGCCCGACGTACAGAGAACTATAACACAAGTCTTAAGAAAACAATGTAGCTACCCTTTACATGAAAATGTTTGCATACATAACTTGAAACCTACAAAATACAGCTTCAACAAACCAATCCTTAAGTTAGCACTACCTTACCCCGAAAGAAATATCTAAAAAATCACTAAAATGTTAAAGTACTGTAACTGACAAGTTACACAGAAGTAGTCAAAAAATATTCAAAGTCCCGGTAACTGGTAACTTTTACAAATTTTTAAGTACAGAGAAGCATTTAGCTGAAAAATATTCAAAGTCACACAACAAATGTTTAAGTACAGAGAAGCATTACCTGAAAATATTCAAAGCCCTATTTAGTTACATTTTCAAACAAAATATTAAGTACACAGCAGCATTTAGCTCGAAAATATTCAAAGTCCACACAACTCCCTCTCCACACAAATGTTTAAGTACAGAGAAGCATTAAACTGAAAAATATTCAAAAGCCCGCACAGCTACATTTTCACACAATAGTTTTAAGTACACAGAAGAAGCTAGCAGAAAAAAATTTTCAAAGTTCTGATAGCTAACAAAATTATTTAAAAGATCATATAGATAGCTATCTAAAAAAGGAAAAAAATGAATACATAGCCTCAAATCCACTCATTTACACGAAATCCAAAAAATTAACACACAAACTACAACTAATCATACTACCCCTCAATATAACAAAGAAGCCCCTTGCTTGAAACCAACCAAACATAAAAATTGTTACAATTTTAGCACAAAACGTAGCTCATGTGCAGGTTTTCATAACTCCTGAGTTTCGGTAGGTCTGTGATGTGTGCAGGGGTATGGGGTAAAAACATGTAGCAACCATGCAACAAGTATGATTAACCTCTATAGCTTGGACCAAGTACAACCACTTTTGGCTTTGTCAATTAGAGATGAGGTCGCGAGGTACTTTCACAATCATGACTCATCTCTCAAAAATGTCTGAGAGCCTGAGCTATCCACAACAGTCTCAAGCAATTCACAGCATCGTGGACCCTTGAGTCCCTCAGCACACAACCATTATCTACACACACAGTTAAACTTCTACATGTCAATACTTGACATGGTAAATGTTATAGTTGCGAAAGGAAATAGTTAGAAAAATTGAAATCCAATACTTTTTTGGATTCAGAACATACACATACATGTGCGAAACTAAGCATGGGACTTGAGCGAAAACATTAGTTGCTCACGAAACATTTTGTGTAAATAACTTTATACCTACAAACCCACATTAAATCCATAATTCATAGTGATAAATTATCAAACCAACCCACAACACCATCATATTAATCCGCACATTAGCATATTGCAGCTACCCCCACCACCCTTTAAATTCAATCTAACATAAAAATCACTAAAATACCCCCAATGTAAAAATTACAAGTCGAAAAAATATGCATGAGTTCAAGTATGGAGGTGATCTCATCCATGTCAGTATAGGCTCCTACACAAAAAGAAACAATTAAATGTAACACCCCGGCCACCAAATCATTTAGACCATCCCTAGTCACATATAATATCTCTTATGCTGCCATTATTCTGAAAATCACAAGATTCTTTGTTTTTAACACCAGCTACATAGTCATTATCCTCATCATCTTCTCAGATATCATCGACACAGCAATCATCATGATCAACATACTCATACAGATTACTGTCATATTTCTTCATCATAGGCATCGAAGCTTCTTCTTTGTCTTGAAATATCCTTTATAAGTGTCCATCCGTTCTCAAAGTTCGAAGGCTCTGGAGAAATGGGCAGAAACATAACCTCACTTTTCACAATAATGATACTTCCACCGTCTTCGGTCTTCCTTGAACCTTTAACATCCTTAATTCCAAGTTCTTTGTCGAGATCAGAAGAGCTACAAACATTCATCCCAAGGAATAACATTCATCAGTGAGCATAACTTTACAAGTCTTGCAATGTCTTTTTAAGCTCTCTCTTAGAGCAAAATACCTGTCACACCGATCAAAACTTAACATTTTATATAGTTGGTTTTTGACATGATCATTTTTTCTCAAAGTAAAACCCCCCGTCACAATAACTACACCAGCGACCTTTTCATGACGTTAATAGCACCGATCCAGAATCCATATTAGTTTCTACGGCAAAAGTCAGAAGCAACCTGAAAGTTCAAACACGAATACTAAACTTAAATAGAACATTAAAATAAACTATCAGCTTAATTCCGAATTTTAAATAATACATGGTTAAGTAGTTCCGCTTCTCACCAACAAATTTTGCAACATCTGATTTAAAGTACTTAATTATTTCTTTCTAATGAAGTAAACCTTATACAAAGTACATAATATTAGTTAAGGAAACATAAATGTTACCCACATATGACTACAAATGTAGTCAATTCGACAGCAAATGTAAGCAATTTTCTCCATCTGTCTACAAATGTAACCCTGTAGCCTATGTATTCCGATCTTCAACCCACTTCGTTTCAGAGTATGATGGGTGTATTCATACTGTTTATAAAGCTATGTTATTATGTAGCATGCAGGATGTATACTTGGTGTTCGCAAGAGAAGTAAGGATTCGATAGGTCTCAAGGGAAAGAAAATAAAATTTGTGTTGTCCTCGTAACAAGCTATCTTTTGCTTATATGTAACAAAATAGTGAATTTTAATCAAGTGTCATCGTTATTATCATTTGTTTAAACTAACCGAAATTCTCAGCACATAACCAGTCACATGTAGAAATAATCTGACTATGGTGGATTATTACCCCAGAATTCACTGAAAAATGCTATGTGAGAATCAATTTTATTTCTAAATAAGGTCACATTCGTCAGTTCTAAGAGTGAACATTATGGAGGATGTATACTTAGTGTTCGCAAGAGAAGTAAGGATTCGATAGGTCTCAAGAGAAAAGCATCAAATTCTTGTCAGGTAAAAAAGCAGAACACACAAAAAAAAATTCTGACACAGTAAAGTTGAAGCAAAAGTAGAAATCCATCGAAATTTCACGTGAAAAAATAGGAGCACTCAGAGAAAACCATTAGGGAAAGATGTCGTTTATAAACATCATAAATTAACAATTGTTTTAAAAAAGCCCAAATTAAATCCTGTTTAAGCAACATGAGAGTTCTAGCACAAGTCAGCTTGTGAACTCTTTTGTTTAAGCAACATGAGAGTTCTAGCATAAGTCAGCTTGTGAACTCTTTGCTTAAGCAACACGAGAGTTCTGGCACAAGTCAGCTTGTGAACTCTTTGCTTAAGCAACATGAGAGTTCTGGCACAAGTCAGCTTGTGAACTCTTTGCTTAAGCAACATGAGAGTTCTGGCACAAGTCAGCTTGTGAACTCTTTGCTTAAGCAACATGAGAGTTCTGGCACAAGTCAGCTTGTGAACTCTTTGCTTAAGCAACATGAGAGTTCTGGCACAAGTCAGCTTGTGAACTCTTTGATTAAACAGGATTTAATTTGGGCTTTTTTAAAACAATTGTTAATTTATGATGTTTATAAACGACATCTTTCCCTAATGGTTTTCTCTGAGTGCTCCTATTTTTTCACGTGAAATTTCGATGGATTTCTACTTTTGCTTCAACTTTACTGTGTCAGAATTTTTTTTTGTGTGTTCTGCTTTTTTACCTGACAAGAATTTGATGCTTTTCTCTTGAGACATATCGAATCCTTACTTCTCTTGCGAACACTAAGTATACATCCTCCATAATGTTCACTCTTAGAACTGACGAATGTGACCTTATTTAGAAATAAAATTGATTCTCACATAGCATTTTTCAGTGAATTCTGGGGTAATAATCCACCATAGTCAGATTATTTCTACATGTGACTGGTTATGTGCTGAGAATTTCGGTTAGTTTAAACAAATGATAATAACGATGACACTTGATTAAAATTCACTATTTTGTTACATATAAGCAAAAGATAGCTTGTTACGAGGACAACACAAATTTTATTTTCTTTCCCTTGAGACCTATCGAATCCTTACTTCTCTTGCGAACACCAAGTATACATCCTGCATGCTACATAATAACATAGCTTTATAAACAGTATGAATACACCCATCATACTCTGAAACGAAGTGGGTTGAAGATCGGAATACATAGGCTACAGGGTTACATTTGTAGACAGATGGAGAAAATTGCTTACATTTGCTGTCGAATTGACTACATTTGTAGTCATATGTGGGTAACATTTATGTTTCCTTAACTAATATTATGTACTTTGTATAAGGTTTACTTCATTAGAAAGAAATAATTAAGTACTTTAAATCAGATGTTGCAAAATTTGTTGGTGAGAAGCGGAACTACTTAACCATGTATTATTTAAAATTCGGAATTAAGCTGATAGTTTATTTTAATGTTCTATTTAAGTTTAGTATTCGTGTTTGAACTTTCAGGTTGCTTCTGACTTTTGCCGTAGAAACTAATATGGATTCTGGATCGGTGCTATTAACGTCATGAAAAGGTCGCTGGTGTAGTTATTGTGACGGGGGGTTTTACTTTGAGAAAAAATGATCATGTCAAAAACCAACTATATAAAATGTTAAGTTTTGATCGGTGTGACAGGTATTTTGCTCTAAGAGAGAGCTTAAAAAGACATTGCAAGACTTGTAAAGTTATGCTCACTGATGAATGTTATTCCTTGGGATGAATGTTTGTAGCTCTTCTGATCTCGACAAAGAACTTGGAATTAAGGATGTTAAAGGTTCAAGGAAGACCGAAGACGGTGGAAGTATCATTATTGTGAAAAGTGAGGTTATGTTTCTGCCCATTTCTCCAGAGCCTTCGAACTTTGAGAACGGATGGACACTTATAAAGGATATTTCAAGACAAAGAAGAAGCTTCGATGCCTATGATGAAGAAATATGACAGTAATCTGTATGAGTATGTTGATCATGATGATTGCTGTGTCGATGATATCTGAGAAGATGATGAGGATAATGACTATGTAGCTGGTGTTAAAAACAAAGAATCTTGTGATTTTCAGAATAATGGCAGCATAAGAGATATTATATGTGACTAGGGATGGTCTAAATGATTTGGTGGCCGGGGTGTTACATTTAATTGTTTCTTTTTGTGTAGGAGCCTATACTGACATGGATGAGATCACCTCCATACTTGAACTCATGCATATTTTTTCGACTTGTAATTTTTACATTGGGGGTATTTTAGTGATTTTTATGTTAGATTGAATTTAAAGGGTGGTGGGGGTAGCTGCAATATGCTAATGTGCGGATTAATATGATGGTGTTGTGGGTTGGTTTGATAATTTATCACTATGAATTATGGATTTAATGTGGGTTTGTAGGTATAAAGTTATTTACACAAAATGTTTCGTGAGCAACTAATGTTTTCGCTCAAGTCCCATGCTTAGTTTCGCACATGTATGTGTATGTTCTGAATCCAAAAAAGTATTGGATTTCAATTTTTCTAACTATTTCCTTTCGCAACTATAACATTTACCATGTCAAGTATTGACATGTAGAAGTTTAACTGTGTGTGTAGATAATGGTTGTGTGCTGAGGGACTCAAGGGTCCACGATGCTGTGAATTGCTTGAGACTGTTGTGGATAGCTCAGGCTCTCAGACATTTTTGAGAGATGAGTCATGATTGTGAAAGTACCTCGCGACCTCATCTCTAATTGACAAAGCCAAAAGTGGTTGTACTTGGTCCAAGCTATAGAGGTTAATCATACTTGTTGCATGGTTGCTACATGTTTTTACCCCATACCCCTGCACACATCACAGACCTACCGAAACTCAGGAGTTATGAAAACCTGCACATGAGCTACGTTTTGTGCTAAAATTGTAACAATGTTTATGTTTGGTTGGTTTCAAGCAAGGGGCTTCTTTGTTATATTGAGGGGTAGTATGATTAGTTGTAGTTTGTGTGTTAATTTTTTGGATTTCGTGTAAATGAGTGGATTTGAGGCTATGTATTCATTTTTTTCCTTTTTTAGATAGCTATCTATATGATCTTTTAAATAATTTTGTTAGCTATCAGAACTTTGAAAATTTTTTTCTGCTAGCTTCTTCTGTGTACTTAAAACTATTGTGTGAAAATGTAGCTGTGCGGGCTTTTGAATATTTTTCAGTTTAATGCTTCTCTGTACTTAAACATTTGTGTGGAGAGGGAGTTGTGTGGACTTTGAATATTTTCGAGCTAAATGCTGCTGTGTACTTAATATTTTGTTTGAAAATGTAACTAAATAGGGCTTTGAATATTTTCAGGTAATGCTTCTCTGTACTTAAACATTTGTTGTGTGACTTTGAATATTTTTCAGCTAAATGCTTCTCTGTACTTAAAAATTTGTAAAAGTTACCAGTTACCGGGACTTTGAATATTTTTTGACTACTTCTGTGTAACTTGTCAGTTACAGTACTTTAACATTTTAGTGATTTTTTAGATATTTCTTTCGGGGTAAGGTAGTGCTAACTTAAGGATTGGTTTGTTGAAGCTGTATTTTGTAGGTTTCAAGTTATGTATGCAAACATTTTCATGTAAAGGGTAGCTACATTGTTTTCTTAAGACTTGTGTTATAGTTCTCTGTACGTCGGGCTTCCTTCGTGTGTTCCGTGCATTGAGCACAGACTACCGATTGTTGTGATGACATCAACCATGCAGAAATGACGTTTCTGCCCTGCTACCTATACGGCAGCTAATAACTGCTACCGTTATGAACGTCAGTGTGCTGACAACCAGCAACATGACCTCAAGCAGTGTCATCTGTGTGGAAAGATGGTTGCTCGCAGTGATAAATTGCGGTAATATCTTACAACATGTACTGGTGCTGCCCTCACGACTTCAGTCACCTGGTGTAGCTTCTGCTTCAAAACCTTCGAAAACTCCAGCCATGTCACACATCATGAGAAGACGGCTTGCGGTCTCAAACCTAGCCATAAAATGTATTCGTGTGGGAACTATGCTAAAGTGTTCGCCAGGGCTGGTAAGTTGAAAGCACATACCAAAGCGTGCAAGGGTACTGATCCACTATCAACTAAGAAGCAGATAATGGCCGCGCTTAAGCCTGTAGTCATACCTAAGCCAAGCACCAGCCGAACATTGCTGGTGACAGAGGCGGGTTTTGGCCAACATCCACGACTTCATCATTGCAGAAGTGGGAATCTGGGGTAACTTGAAGACTTGTGTGTGGTAGAAAATAATACCAGTTCTGTCAAGGACACATGTACATACTTGGACTCTATCAAGGTTAAACTAATAAGCCAACTTCTAGAGGAAATTGAAGAGGATGTATTACATCGTGCTTGAGTGCAATTGTGAAAAGCCAATGGGTACGTGTGAAGACAAGAGGGCCTTCAAAACCACGAATGTTCCACTCTTTGCAGTTCGTGAAGTGGAGGATGTCATTACTGAATACATATTTAAGATATGAAAAGAGGAAGAATACTAATTATGAAAGGGGTCCGGATGGTCTTTGTCTGGCGACTACAACTACACATTAACAAGCTTGATCCACTTCGAGCTAGCTCCTACATCGAAATACCTACCTGCATCAAAGAAAAATATGCGGTGGTCAATCTGTAAATACTTAGATGAGCACATATGTTTTAGTGTGCAATTCTGGTCAAGTTAAATGCGGGTTAGCATCTGAGCATGTTAGTCAGTGCTACAATGACTTGGAGGGGAAGTTCAACTTCACTAACAACGAGTTTCCCAATCCACTTCGCCAGATACCTCTGTTAGAGAAACAGAATCCTCGTGCCTGCATAATCTATAGCATCGACGAAAACGAGTTGATTGTAACATCATGAGTCGCTCTAGAAGAGAAAAGAACATCTTTCAAACTTCTCTTCTTAGTCTTGAAATATGCAGTTTTTGTGGATTGTGTGGATAATTGTTTGAAATATGCTGAGATGTGTTTGAAATATGATGAATTATGTTTGAAATAGGAGTATTAGTGTTTAAATGTGTGTTCACATTAGTAATAGACACGTCTGTATTCTTTTAGAGGAATGGTTCTGAGTTAATAAATTAATTTAATGGAATGTGCTTCCAGATTTTCTTGAGTCATATATCTTTTATTGAGTTTTATTTTTTGTATTGGTCTTGGAATATATTGAGAGATATCCGTTTGTATTGTCAATTCCTGACACCAAATAAGAAATTTCCGCATTTTAATCAGGTAGTACTTGAATAAAAATATCCATTACTCATTCGTTAAATAGGCTAAGTACAGCCGAGAAACACTCGTTTGTAACATGATTCTCTTCCCCCTTGAGGTCTGGTTAAACAAGGCTGGTTAATGTTAAGAATTGTGTGTCTATAAAAGCAAGGAAGTGAAATGGTAGCAAAATATTAGACGACTATAATGATCACGAGAAATGTGAAGATGATGATTCTAATAGTATGTACTATCCCAGGTCTTGTTAATTATTTGGATTTAAAAGTTAACGAAGAAAGTAGCATTTTCATGGGTAGTTGAACAAATTTTTACACCAAGTTCTAGTCGCCTCCATGAAATTGAGAGCACTATAGAACAGCCTAAAGCTGAAAAGGTCGAAGACTGCTATGATTCACCTGAAGCTTACAAGAACTAACTATGATTAAGAACTTGAAGCTCACAAGATCGAATACTGTGATAAAGTGTTGAGACCAAAATGATGGAAACGACTTATTAAACTAAATTATTCAGATTAGGCCTATGATGGTCAGTGGGGTGATTACAATTTTAATGGCTTTGAGGCTGGTATTAAAAACGGAACTTTAGAGGTCTTAAAAGTATTAGTAATGAAAATTTACGTAAGATGTTAGAAGCCGAAGATATTTATTATGCCACATGGAAATATTCTAACCTATTGGTAGATAGGTTAAGACTTCTACTTGCCTCGCAAAAATGAAGAAAATTTACCCAATACCAAACAAATATGCTCTATACTTCGTGAAATAAGAAATGTATGCTACATACAACAATAACTTGTTTTGTCTGCATGTGTATAAAAGTGAAAAACCAAATTATACTTTGGATAAAAAAGTTTGTTTTATTTATTGTAATCTAATTTCTAGCTAAGGTTGGGTTCTCGTAGAACAACTTCTAACTTAAAGATGTAAAATTCGTAATAAATGACTAACAAAATGGAGAGTCATAATAACGTCTTGCCGTCAATTGTGGCAGGTACGTGCTACATTGTAACTAAAATCATTTGGAGCCAAATGTGGTTGGAGGCATTGTAGCCGGCTTGAGCTGGATCCTATCGTTTCCTTTAGTATTTTAGCTAATGTATCCTAGATATTGTATCCTACTGAGTTGAATGTTTTATGCAAATGTGTGTCCGTTTCATTGAATGTCTGTTGTCAAGCCTGTAGCCAGGGCTGAATATGTAATGGTTCAAAACCCCTTGGTCTTGTAGGAAGCATAAAATACATATTTCAGGGATATTTCTGCTCTACAGTAGGCTTTAAATTTGCTGAGTTGGTATTTTTATACCCAGATTTTTTTCTATGTGTTTGATGTATCCTTGTAGCCTCGTGGTCTTGTAGCCTGGTAGTATTGTAGACACGTAGCCGATTGTAACCTTGTAGGTTGTAGCTTTGTAGCCAAGAAGTCTTGTAGCCTTGTTCGAAATAAATAATTCAACTATGTTCACCGAGATAAAGGATGGGCGGATGATTGATTTATTCCTGCTCTAAAGGAAGTCATGTGAAGGGAGTTCGCAGCAAAAGGGAGTTACATGTGGATTTATAAGTTACAGAAAATACAGAAAAACTGGCATGGTGCCTGTTAATGTAAAAGATAACTCACTCCTGGAAACTGTTTATTTTGATGCAAATAAACTAGGCGTGATAAAACTTAGAGCTAAAATTGAATATTTTGTATGTATTTATAAATGGTTGACATAAATATTCCGTGATGTTACTACTTGGAAGATTTACGAGGTTCGGTGATACGTGGCGGATTCTATGGGGAATAAATTCAGCCTACCAAGTACCCAAGCGATTATTAAGTAGAAAAATTGATATATTAGAAAGATGATGCCTTGTTTGTGAAGTGGCTAGGATTCGATAAATGTGAAAATCAGTTGGATAAAATCTACTGATGCCATATAAATTTTAATGTTTTGAAATGTAAATTTTTATATTAATAAATGCAAGTCTAAAATAAATAAAAAAAGTATTTATTCATGTGTTGTTTGAAACTTTTCACTAGTTACCAGAGGTCGGAATGTTCGTCGAAGGTGATTAAAATGGTATTAGGAGGCTGGGGACGCGTGGCGACAGGTCTAAATGATTCAGCTATTTGGGGTGTGGATGGTTCAGGGTGAGGGGGGAGGGGGTAGGTCTGATGACGTCAAAGGCCGTGCGTCAGTGACGTGTGTGCTTGGCACGCACGAACAGGACTGCAATAGAAAGGGTAGAGGGGTGGGGACAGTTTAACAATTGCAGCCTTAGGATGTATCATTCGTAGTTATCAACAGAGCTAGTAAGATGTGTCGGGCCACCTAAGATTGTTGATGATGAGTTATATGCGTGCTGTCAGGAGGCTAGCGGCCAGGAAGAAGCTCTTGCGATGGATGAAGACGAAGAGTCCAGGGAAGACATCGCAGATGTACCTGTGAACACCTCCACTCTGACTGTGGAGGATATTGCTGCTGTGAAGGGGAGGGGGGATATCGACTTTGGAGCTGCGTGATGCTTGTATAGTTGTGTGGGCAGAGTAATTGATGGCTAGTATGGAAAGTACTGCGGAGCGTTGTGTGTTTTTTTTATTAAATAGTGTTAAATATTGTTTTGATATTTTATTTACTTCGACTTCTTGCCACGACTTAAAAAAATACTATTTTCATTTGATATGAAGTGCAACTCGTAGTGGCAGTAGGTAATGCCTGAGGTGAGTGTTGTAAGTGCATCATATACACTATAGTGATCAGACATTAAGTTGAAACGTAACATGTTCGGTTGTGCTTCCTTTTCGTTGATTGTGCTTCCAAATGTGCTTCCTTTTTTGTAGATAGTGCTTCCAAATGTGCTTCCCGTTTGTTGATTGCGCTTCCGATTGTTCGTCCTTTTCTATGAATGTGCTTCCGTCAAATTGTTTATTATTTTAACATAACACCTATATCATCCAAGGTACTAATACTTATAAAAGTCTTAGAGAATGGTAAAGTGTAATTATACGCTGACATTAAAAATATCTGCTTCCATGCAGCTTTAAAACACGAGTCCGCAAACATGAACTGGTTTAGGAACGTAATTATATGCAGACATTAAAAATATCTGCTTCCATGCAACTTTTAAAAACCGAGTACGCAAACATGAGGAGAGAATATTACTTGTGAGTTAGGACTCGGAAACATTTCTGGTCCGCTAAGATGGAGTAATAAATGTTTTTTTAAAATTATCATTACTTTAACCATCACATCCACAACGATAGTATTGATAACACATGTTTTAGTTAAACCTATAGATGATAAGACTTTAAGAAAAAATTATGGTTACAACAACGAAATGACTGTGGTTTTTGTGGATTTTGTGGATTTTTGTGGATTTTTGTGGATTTTGTGGATTTTTGTCTATAAGGATCATAATAATGCTGGTACGGGATAGGAACTCGACCTTACATACACTAATGTACTTTAGAAACCTACACCCGATGATAACATCCATCAGATGAAATCAAGATGGCGGTCTCCACTAAATAAGATGGCTGCCTCCGGCAGACAATGATGGTATATATTTTTATTTTGATATTAAATTTATTTTAAATAATGCGGTGTAACGAAAACTTGTAACAGGGATGAGTGGGGTGTTCGATGATGTAATCGTAATGTAGAAGAGTGGGGCGCTCGATGATGTAAACTTAATGTATAGGAGTGTGGTGCTAGATAATTGTAACATTTAATTAAAATTAAATTATTAATTTTTATTTTTTTTAATTAAAATCGGATAATAAATAAGGATTTTCAAGATGGCGGACATGACGTCATAATAAGGTGGAATGTTCTAGAAAACAAAATGGTCGTCGGGGTCAAAGGTTAAAGTCAAATCCAAGATGGCCGCCGGAAGTGACGTAATCCAAGATGGCCGCCGGAAGTGACGTAATCCAAGATGGCGGCCGGAAGTGACGTAATCCAAGATGGCCGCCGGAAGTGACGTAATCCAAGATGGCCGCCGGAAGTGACGTAATCCAAGATGGCCGCCTCGAATCCCTGAATCCCCAGCCGTGAGCCGGTGTCCCAGGACATACTTTATATACCTACTTATATATATATATATATATATATATATATATTCTTAATGCATGTGGCTGTAGAGATGTAATTGATGGTACTATCTTCTTTACACCAAATGGTGCTATGATGAATATTTGTCTGTGTGTTCGCTAGCTTTTTTTTTTATATTTATTATTTCTAGTTCAATTGTGCTTACTTTCATATACAATGCTTGGGGTGTAATAGAATTTTCTGTTTCATTGGGGTTAGTATTGAAAGGGTACTTTGATAAATATGTTTTGAATTTTGGGGGGTTGTATAGTACTTATATATCATTCATGCATATATTCGTGTGTCATTGTATCTCGGTGAACTTATGTTTTGTGGAATATGAGTGTTAAGTTGGCTAGTGCGATTTCTTACATTGTATGTATTTAAGGTTTAGGAATAGCTAATATTATGTTACCATGTTGTGTTCCGGCCTGTTTTCACTTAAACTATGAGACTGCTAGCCTGGTTTAACGTACATGTTTGATTTTTTTAGATGCGTCTTTTACAATAATTACATATTGGTTGCGCACTGGCAACCCCTTCTGTCTGTGAAGGACACGTCTGGCAACTCGTGCTGGGCTGCGGTAGCCGGCAGAGTTTAAGGTCTTTATATGGGTTTGTGAAAGTGATGGAGAATATTCTATTAAGTGTGCTTGTGTTTAGCTACTATCGGTGCTGTTGTTTATATATTACAGTTCTCGTTGTTAATCAATGTAAATTTAGATTTAAAATAAGTATAAAGGTTCCAAACATGATGGTGGAAACATCCTGGAAGTCGTGTGTGTGTGTGTGTGTGTGTTACGATCTAACCTTGTGTTTCGATACATATGTGGGACAATGTGTGCTACTGCAATGATTATCATCCATTATCCGCGAGGGGAATTGGTCTTTGAAGCTTCATCTTACTGATGCGTTTTTTCACCTTTCTGTGTTTGTAATGTCTGAACTCTGTTTACTTTTTTTTTGAAGTGATTCCATATTATTGGTAATTTGGTTTGCTTTTTAATTGATATATTTATAACTATATGCTTCTGGATAACCTAAGTCATTGTTAAGTGCATATTTTTGTAATATTTCTGTTTGTAACCACTGGATGTTTTATTATTACTTCATTATGTGTACAGGCAACTACTGATGACAGTATGGTTCTAGATATACGACATACCCGAGGATTTTTTTTATATATGTTTCGTGTTTAAATTGTTATAATTGTATGGTTGGTATCTAAATATACATAATTCCGTATTTATCGTTTCTTGTCACTACATAGCACTTGTGCAAACATCAAATTTCTTACACAAATCCATTTTTTTTCTCAACTTGTTTGCGAACTTACATAATTAAAATGATTTGTGCGAACAAGAGTTCGCAATTCCATTCAATATACTTAATTATAATGCGGTAACTCTCTTACATATGTGTTTTTGAACTTAGGTTTCGTTTAGGTGAACAAAAAAAAAAACCTTTTTCTTTTAGATGATGAATTTAATTTATTTGGGATGTGACATTTATTATAGGAAACGTGTTTTGTCGCACGCTTCATTATATTCATTTAGCTTAGTCCTTTAACTTTTACACGTCTTTAACGAGTGATTGTCTTTTTAAAGTCTGTGTCTTTAACTCTTTCTATTTCACATGTATGTTATTGGGGATTGTGACAATTACCATCGAACATTTTGTGTTTGGGAAGCGATGTCTAATCTTTCTGAATGCGTTTTTTTTTTTTATGCTAGGTAGTGTATTTGTTTAAATATATATTTCTACTTAATTGTACTCTCATATGTATACGTCAATATTTACCTAATTTTCTGTTCAGTTTAGACTTTTGAAATTGCTCTTTTGGTTCATTCTCCTGTCTTGTGTTTTTTGAGGCTGTGGTATTTAATGTATTGTTTCTTTTATATAATACTTTCAGTTATGGCGGTTACACCTGTTCTTATTGGCATACATGTGTCTTTTTAGTACAGCATCTGTAGTATATGGAATGTAATTTCTCCTGACCATCTCTGTGGGTTTATGAAGTGTCTGGGTTTGAGTCTTATGGTCGTTTCGATGTAGGTTGCAATATGCCTGTAGGCGTTGTTTTGGTTTTTTCGAGTTGACTTGTTATTTCTGGTAACTATATTATGATAATATTAAAGGATTATATATGTGATGGTAGAATTTCAAGGAACGTTTATGATGAGAATTATACAGTTTTGTTTGTGTACACGCTTCAGTTACTTCAATACTTATTATTAGTATTATCCTGACACTATATTTATTTTAATGTAAAGATATTTTATATAGAAGAGAATTGGTTATTTTATGTCTGGCAATACATGGATTAGCACTAGTAGGTAGTACATAGTTGGTGGGCAATGAGTATTCGTACACCACATGTTTACTTTCATGTAATTATTATTTCCTTCTTTACTCCTTGTCACTTGAAAGTCGTTGTCGGGCTTCGTCGTTCACGTTACTTAGTTTAAAGGCATGGGTGGTGTAATTAATAGTTTGCAAGGCATCCTTGTTGTTTTAGATATTTTGATATATTATTTTTTTCTTGTTGGAGGCTTGTTTTCGGGGGCGGCTGCGTGTGTGTTATTACCGTCTGCCCTCCGGCAAGTGAAAGTTACTTACTGGTGACCTCACGAGGTTCGCCGAGGCGACTGTGGCGGTCTCTTGGGGAAGGCAGATATAATTTTTGTGTTTTCTGGACTATCGCCGAAGCGATGTGGTGTTTGAGACATGGAATTGCTATGTCTTTTATTCTGCAAACGATTTTGGCTAAGTGGTTATTAATATGAATATCATCGTGTGTTCTTTCACAAACATTACTGGTGTGTTCTATTCTGGTTTCGTCGGAATGGGATTATAGTGCTTCTTATGCTTAATGGAATGCATAGTAGTAGAATATATATTCTTACCTGAACCAGTAACCTTTTATTTTACGTTTTGTTATTAACGCCAGAGCTTCCTATGCTTATTGGGTGTATTTATATAGGTTATTTTTTTTATTTACCCCGATATATCCTTAATTATTATTTACTAGTATGAAGTCTATAGTTGGTCTCTGATTATTCATCTACCATATATAGAGATTGTTTTTTATCTATCCTTGATGGGAAGTGAACCATAATCTTATAAGCATTTACAACATGACTCATATAATATTCTTTCACTCCATATTTAGAACACCACACTCTATGTCATGAGCGAAAGGGAAGGATGGATAACACTTAATATTTTTTTGTATGATTATTTAATAATGATGGTATGACTATTTCAAATTAGTTAGCGGTATATTGGGGTCTTTATACTTGCAATGATACATCGTTTATTAGAATAACATGCTATGTTTACTTATATGAAGGATAAATTACTCAGAGATGATGATAAGCATTTGTATTACACAGACCGTTCAAACGACTTATGTTTATATTCCTACAAAGTATGACTATAAGGAATTAAACATTAACATATTTAGTTTAGGGCATAACACGTTTTACTTACATATATATTATTTACTGGCTATACATACACTTTATTACTATATTTAATAACGTCTTGTGGCTATATCGCTTTGTACTTCCTATTTATTGCCTACACATAATACTATAACCGATTTTATTTATTAATGAATGTATACTAGCTGGGCTAGCACTAAAGACTCGTATGTGCATCTTTTTAACAAATGGGAATAGCATGTTTTGTCTCTGGTGTTGTACCGTTCGTTCGCGAGGCCTTATGTGGGCTGTGGTGTATTTTTCGGTTGCTTAATAATATATTTTGATTATGTAGGTATTTATGGTTATTGATATTTATTTGTGTTGTCATTTATCGGGCCATGTCATTTGGTGTGTTGGAGAGTGTGGTAGTTTTATAATATTGTTCTCGTAGATAGATTTTTTAAAGACTGGTTTTGGTTTATTGTGATTTACTTATGGGTTGTGTTTAGCCTAGTGGTATTTGGGGGGTCCGTCCTTATTTATTTCCTCAATGTGTAACTGAATTAGTATTTTTATAACCTTTCTTGCTTTTGCTGTCGATAGTTTATTTTATTACGTCATATCTTTGTTTTCGCGTTTGTTTTATTTTACGTATAGGGATTTTTACTCTTTGCATCATGCTGTCTCAATAAGCGGTTTTATTATTTCATGGGAGTTTTCACTGCATTGCGCTGTATTGCGTATGTGAGTGTATTTTGATTGTTTTTGTTATGTTTTAAATGTTTTTTTTTGTTATTTATGGTAATTTTTTTGTCACATGCATTCGGCGGTTTCATGTATCTCTGGGCTGTACGTTTTTTTAATTGTGTTCCACGCTTAGGCGTGTTCCGTGAATTCTGCTGCAAGCTCCTATATTACGCGGCGGGCCAGGGTCGAAAAATAACTTTCTTTTCTCGCTGGCTTTCGTTGTACCAGGAATTCGTCAACAGTTTGAGGAGTGCGTCTACGGAGTACAGACGTGCGCTCTCGCTTTGTAATATATTTTATAAATTTACTTATCGTTAAATGCTGTCGGTTGTGCAGGTTGCTCTCCACACGGTTTACATAGTGTTCCTATTTTTAATATATCTTTTCGTCTGCGTTTTTATTTTTAATTACACGTCGCCGGGGTGGAGTGGGTGCATTCCGGTGAGTTTTTTTATGTATGCTTATTTGCTATTTTTTTTATTACCTCGGTAACATACGTAATTTGTTTCTGACGATCGTGCCGCAGCTACATTTAATTTTTTTATTACTTAATGCTACGTGTTGACTGTAGGGGTCCTAACTATGCTTATTCATGCTATCGCTATGGCATATGTTATCTGGTCCAGTACTATTAAATGGTGATCTACGGTTTTTTTAACTATGCTTATTTTTATGTATTTACAATATTATAAATTTTTACTATGCTTATTACTTCAAGCATATTTTACATTACGTTTCTCGCTCTCCTCTGTGACATTAAAGATGGCGGTGTGTGTATGTGGCACTCCATTTCGTCTTAGCCAGTATGGCGGGGTCTTTTAGGCATACTTGGGGGTGGGTGTTTTAAGCATACTAGGAGTGGGGGTGGCACCTATAGTTTATTTTTTTTTATTACCTCGGTAACATACGTAATTTGTTTCTGGCGATCGTGCGGCATCTACATTTTATTTTTAATTACTGAACGCTTCGTGTTAACTGCAGGGGTCCCTTAATACATTCCTGGTCGCACGAGCGGGGCTCTCAGCACGGTGTTTGTAATGCCTAACACATTGGCCGAAAGCCGATTACCATACATTGTTTGTATAATATTTATTTTTTACTTGACGTAAAATAATAGTAACTATGCTTAATACTTAACTTTCTTTACATACTTTTAAGTTTTACCTATGCTTATAACACTAAAACATATTCGTGAGCGGGCCGCTCCCGCTTTGTAATATATTTTATAGGTTTACTTATCGTTAAACGCTGTCGGTTGTCCACACGGCGTACATAGGTGTTACTATTTTTTAGTTTATCTTTTCGTCTGCGTTTTTTTATTTGTTACATATCGCCGGGGTGGGCGGGATGCGTTCCGGTGAGTTTTTATTTTATGTATGCTTATTTGCTTTTTTTTTATTACCTCGGTAACTTATGTCAATCGTGCCGCAGCTAATTACTTAACGCTACGTGTTAACTGTAGGGGTCCTAACTATGCTATCCTAATATTATATAATTTAATTATGCTTATTACTTAAAGCATTTTTTTAAAGACATTATTATGCTTATAATATGATGTGTGGGGTTATAATTGCGCAGTGTAAGAGTGACGCTCCAGCGGACAACATCTCGCTCTCTCTGCGCGGGGATTTTTGAGGTTATGTTTCTTTAGTCATAGCTGGTATGGCGGGGCTTTTACGCATACTGTTGGTGGGAGTGGAGTAGACATAATTAGTATGGTGCCATTTTTGGGGTTATGTTGCTACGGGTATTTAGTCATAGCTAGTATGGTGGTGTTTGTTTTAAGCATACTGGTGGTGGTGGGGGTGGGGTAGACATAGCTAGTATGGCGCTTTTTTGAGGTTATGTTTCTCTCAGGTATTTCGTCATAGCTATTATGGTGGTGTTTGTTTTAAACATACGCTGGGTGGTGGGGTTGCGGTATTTGCTTTTCGATATTTAAACATGGTGGGTTATTTTCGAAATTTAATTATGGCTGTTGGAAATTTAAATTTGGCGGTTTGGGCATAGATAGTATGGCGGGGGTTTCTTTTAGGCATACTTGGGGTGTGTGTGTGTTTTAAGCTTACATCATGGTGGCATAGGCATAGCTAGTATGGCGGGGCCTTTACGCATATTTTTTTTTTAAACTTAAATATAGCGGTATTTTATTTCTTTTCGAAATATAAATATGGCGATTAAGCATACTCGGAGTGGAGGGTTTTCGTCATAGCTAATACAGGGGTGGGGTTTTATAGACATAGCTAGAATGATTGTATCATTTAAACATTTTTTTTTTCGAAATTTGGTGGTTGGGAATTAAACATTGCGATTAAGCATACTTGTAGTGGGGTTGGAGGGGTTTAGTCATAGCTAATATGGTGGTAATTGATTTTAGCATATTTTGTAATTTAACGATATGGCGGTTTGCTTTTCGAAATTTGAAACATGACAGTTAAGCATACTTGGGGTGGGGTTTATAGACATAGTTTTTTTTCGATTTATTTCTTTTCGAAATTTAAATATGACTGTTTAGGCATAGCTAGTATGGCGGGGGTTTTAAGCATAGAGCATGGTGCCTTTATTATGCTTATAATATGATGTGGGGGGGTTATAATTGCGCAGTTTATAAGTGACGCTCCAGCGGACAACATCTCGCTCTCTCTGCGCGGGATTTTTGAGGTTATGTTTCTTTAGTCATAGCTAGTATGGCGGTGTTTGTTTTAAGCATACTGGTGGTGGGGGTGTGGTAGACATAGCTAGTATGGTGTCTTTTTGGGGGTTATGTTTCTCCCAGGTATTTATTCATAGCTAATATGGCATGTTTGTTTTAAGCATACTGGTGGTGGGGGTGGGGTAGACATAGCTATTATGGCGCTTTTTTTGAGGTTATGTTTCTCTCAGGTATTTAGTCATAGCTATTATGGTGGTGTTTGTTTTAAACATACAACATGGCGGCGATTGTGGAGTGTGGTGGGGGTTTTAGGCATACTTGGGGTGGGGGGTTTGCTTTTCGAAATTTAAGCATAGCTAGTATTGCTTTTAAAGACATAGCTTCTTTTAAGCATAGCTTCTTTAAAGCATATGTTCGTTATTTAATTCCCCATACTTCATCTGGTCTCGTGGTCTAGTGGTCAAGGTGTCCGCGTCGTAACCACGACGTTGGTGCGTCCCCTGGATCGAATCCACCCAGTGCCCAGGTTTTTTTGTATACAATTTCCGCCTTCGGAGCGACGGTGGCGCGCTCCGGTAACTAAAGGCTGAACTAAGATGGCGGCCTCCAGCAGACGGTGGCGCGCCCTGGTAGCCAATGTCAACAACAATGGCGGCCTCCGTGAGACAAGATGGCGGCGCCCATGGGTGGGTACTGGTGCGGTGTTTACATTTCAATGTTTACATTGAGCCAGAACCTCCTTCCTCCCCCTACTATTTCTAGTACGTACACCATGATTTAGGCGGTATTTGTTCCACTCATAAATTTCGGATTAGCCTCAATAAAAGAACACTTGGAACGTTACTGTTGCTTCTTAAGAGGCCGTGTCAGTAAATGTTTATTTCCAATATTCTGCCCTAGAAGTTCTCTCTTTTAACAGTGAGATTTAGTGGCTTATTCAACCGAAGGAACTGTAGCCGCAGCGCGTGATAAAGCTACTATACCCTTATCACAGGATTAGTGGGAAGGTTGACAGCTCCACTTACTCGACGAAAAATGTATCAGGTTCCTCGACAATCTGAGAGGATGACAATCTGACCGGCGGCTCACTAGGAAATTGCGGATGCAGGGATTCAGAATCAAGAAACCTCACTTTTACAACTGTAGTATGAGTCGAATCTAAAAATTTTAATACTTTAAACGTATCGGAATACAATTTATCTTTAAACATATGGTAATTATTCTTTATCTGGATGTAATATTCCGTGAAAAATAATGTTAGTTGACATTAAAAAGTATACGAAATTCATCATGTAACGTTTTAAAAGGATAACATAAATTCATAGGCTTAGATATTTAATATGCATTACACACAATCAAAATACAATCTCACTTAAGTCAGACTAATTTTTTACAATGCACCATCATACAGTTTAACAGAGGTAGGAGAACCTCTTATCGACGTTGTTTCAAAGAATTTAAATTTACAAATATTACTATTTATCTTATTACGATATGTACCTTTATGAATACAATTTTACAAAAAAATTATTGAATTGATTACATTACACTTTAACATTACACAAGACTAAAACACTAACAAAACTTAATTTTATATATTGCTGTAGCATATTAGAAAGACGAAATAACTTACAAAACTAACATTAAGAGGGCTGCATTACAAATTTACTTTACAGAGGAGAAAATATCCTTTTAAGATATGTCATTACCTCATTGATTACATAATACTGCCGTTGATGTGTTCGTAGATATAAAGTATTGAAAAAATATATTCCATTATGTTTATTTAGAAAACATTATTGCTTATAGATGCTCAATATTTAAATAATAAAGATTCTTTTACTTTTATGTACTGAACAAACAAAATACTTATAAGTTAATAAGAATAAGCTTAGTTGAGTAACATCTTCCATTTGTATTGAATTCAATGTACATATCGAAAATCATGTACAATGAATGCAACTGATTGAATTCAATAAATATTTGATATTGTGAAACGGCCATAATATTGATGTAGATAATTATAGATGCTCACATGCATCGTGAGAGTCCGTATAAAGCCTATTACAATTCTATAAGTATACATTAAAATACTTTTATAATATACATGTGTAATATAATTAAAACTTGTTTAAGTAAGATCATCACAAAAAATGAAAATCATTCAACAGGAAGTTATGTTTTATAAGATTTTAACAAAACACACATACCATAAGAGAATATTAATCATGCCACATAACTAAACACAAAATACTCATTCCAGTAGGTGCTACGTAAAAATTACTTCTATTTTTATGCTAATAACTTTGTATTGTTTTATATAGCTATATCATTATTTCTAACTTTTAATATTCTCTACACATTAACTGAAATTAATTATTTACAGAGTCTTAGCAAATGTTGGTCTGTACCACATACAGTTCGTACGATATCTCTATGTGAAACACATACAGTTCATTATTAGTAATTTCAATTATATTTCCATCAAAATAATGAAATTAGTATAGGGCCTAGGTTGTTCACTGTTAATTGAGTACTTCTGAAGTATTTTCATTGTGAGTTAACATACATACCAATAGCCATTATTCCAGTAAAGTTACAAAGAAGACAACAAGATAATATAAGTATGTAGGTATGTAGTACCATATTTTAAACCCCTATTAAATGAATAATAACTCAATCTCTATTCTCGACTATTAAGTAATAATTTTTATTACTGTTACAACTAACAAATTAGTAAAATATATAATTGCGTGCGATATAGTGTGACGTTTGTACTTGGACGGCAAACGAATATAATAAAATGTCTATGACAATGTTAACTTTACTCATTATTATGGAAGAAACAAAATGGGCAGATAAGCATATTCTACGCTGACATTTAAAAATGCTCAATTCAAAATGAACATTCCCTAGCAAGAAAATTTATTTTATATCACCACAAAAAATCAAACTGCGGCGTAGCCTAATTCATAACATCCTTCGTACAGATTTCTTGGTCTGCTTTTCTGTGCAAGAAGTTTTCCTTTTCTCCTCTTTTTCTTTAATAGCTTGAAGGATGTAAATTGGGTTCCTAATGGGCATCGAGCGGATATGCCTGGGGTCTACTAATTCTGGAAGCATACAATTCATATAAAAAGACATAAGTTTTTCTTTCATCTGAAAATTCCAGAAATTATCGTCTCGATAAATTTTTTCTATTTTTGAGCCCAATGGAGTCCACAGACAAAAAATACAGTACAATTTCCTGGTAACATGAAGCTGACCCTGAACTTGATAGTAATAAGCATGCTTCTTGTTGATAACATCAACATGTGTTTTATCCTTTACATTCCAGAATGTGAATTTTCTAGATAGTATAGCATCGTCAGGAGAAATTTCTTTTGCTGACGATGGACACTTAACTTCAACAAGGCCATCAGAGTCAACAGTTCCATCCGGGGTTGCACCTAAAAATGAATGTTCTGGGTTTACAAATAGTCCACATGGTTTGATTTTGACTGATAGTATTTTCTCAACTTCTTGAATGGCGTTCATTTCATTTTCTCTTCCCCACAACATGGCATCGGTGTCGAAATTTCCATACAACATACTGACAACAAGTTTGTCGCATGGTGTATAAGGAAGTCGTCTGCAAACTGATCCAAAATTAGAAGCTGTAAGCAATTTCCGACGCACTTCTTTCCATCGCCCACTGTCTCTTTGTAGTAAAGTACCTCTTTCCAACTCTTCACGTTGCTCTGCAGTTGCAGGTAGATTCTTTAGAAACATTGACTTTGCCTCTTCGTAGTCAACTGTTAAGTCAGGCTTCTGCGAACATGGCCCGTAATGCTTATCTTGTGAAGAAATAACTTTTAAGCTAATTGTCTTTCTTTTCTTTGCATTATTTCGGGGTATTTCCAATACTGCTTTCCTTTTGTTTTCAAGTCTTTTCACGTACTTTCCAGGGCTTCTTTCATACATTGTTTTGTGAAGTTTGTAGATAGGAGTATTTGTGTTGTAAGATACTACTGCAGCGTAATTTCTTGCAGAGTAAGCTCTCTTCAGGCAAAAATTCACACGTTTGCCACCGATGAATTTTGCAACAATCGAGTTAGATTGTTCAACAGAATTGCTGTCCACATCTTTCAAGAGACTTCGTGCATTTCGCAGTATACAGTGACTTACAACATCTTCTATGGTATGCAAAATTCCGCTTTCTTCTAAAAGTGGAACAAAATTGATTTCATTATTCTTGGCTCCATTACAAAAATATTCTGAGCACTCGGAATGTTCACCAAATACATGCTTGGGTCCGTTTGTGAGGTCTTTTCGCAGGCCTACTATTTTTTCGTATTCACTGACATTTTCATTCTGCCAGTGACGTACAGCTCCTTTCACGGCACCTCTCATTCTTAAAATATTTGACCCCAGTGTTTTTCTCAGAGATATGTTTTTCAAAGAACTGTTTGTTGTGATGTCTTTTAGTTTGTTACAGTAATTTCTTAAAATATGGTTGCGACACTCTATTTTGTTAACAGTCAAATTTCCATAAGGTCTTGCAGTCACAATGCTATTATAAACACTGCAGTCACCATCTGCAATAAGCGTCCCATATTTCACTCCATACATTTCCACACTTGCTTTAAAACCCTCCAATATAATATCTGCTTCCATACTGCTGGAGCTTCCTGACCAATTTTTGTAACAAATATGTTCTTTAACTTCTACGCCCATAGCTGCTGCTCGAGCGCACATTGTACAATATTTGTTTCGCACACTGATAAACAAAACTTTTCGTGTGTAAAATCCGATTATGGCAGCAACTCCTGAGAGCGAACTATAATTGCTGTTTTTGTATGACCTTTTAGACCATTGACCATCGGCAATGACTGTCAAAACTGGGAATCCATCTTCGTCGACATCGCCTCGTTCCACAGCTAACTGTGCTTCTCGTTGAACTGCAATTCCCATTTCTTTTATTGCAGTTTTTTCCCAGCCATCACTCACTTTGTCATGATATTTAGCATACGTGTTTGCGGACATTGTTGGTATATCCATGGCAGCAGTGAGTTCTTCTAACTGCCTGTGTCCAATGCCAATACAGACTGATCCCGTTACAGCAGCTGTATTTATGTCCATAGAATCACTTTTTGGGTTTTCTGTGTGTAGAGTATCTTGAAAGTTGCACATGTTACATTTCACACTGAAAATTGAATTGAGACCTCTTCTTGCTTCATTTGTGATAACTAAGTTTTGTATGCCACATCCTAGTGGTCCATGATTACACAAAACTTTTAGTCTGTTAAAAGAAAATCAATGTCAGTTATCCTTCTTCCAGACATTACAAACGACGCTTCAGTATCCACATTGCTACCATCTGGGGTAATTTGTTGCTGTTTCGACTGACACTTATTAGTGGAACACGATGCTGCTAGAACTTTCTGTTGTTCAGGTGTTTTTTCAGGAAAATTAGTTGACTGCTGATACTTTTCTGGTGACTTTCGTAAAATACCAGAGAAGCAAGTCTCGGTGCTGTCCCTTTCTTGGAGTCTGAAAAACAAACAGACATGACTCTTCAAAAGAAAAAAGAAAAAGGAACAATGTATTTAGACATAACATTTCTGCTGCACATAAATCTGTAAATTAGGCATCGATATACTTTAAAGCCTGTAATATAAAAAACAATTAAAATTACTGCTAGAGCAAGAAGTTATTGCTAGTGAAATATAAAATATCCTAAGCCCGATTTTTCAAACTAATTAATTTTCGCAATTATGCTGGCAGGTTGTTGCAATAAAGAGTTTACTTCTGAACTAAAGCTGAACCTATGTCTTAGAAACAATGTGTCTAAGGGTAATTTTTAACTGTCCCAGATAGTCACACACGTCAGATGGCATATCAATGTAAAAAAATACTGTTTTATACATGCAATAATGCTGTCGCAAAACCATTAGCCAAGTTTCTATATAAAAATTATTTTTACTTTTCTTTTTGTAGAGTGATATAAGTAGACCGTCTCTTCAGTATCATGCACATCAGTTTATGTATTATTCATTTTTAAAATTGAATTTGTCATTTCTTATAACTTATGCTTGACGTAACATAATTTTTTTGTTTAGTATTTAAGTACCTGCTGTTAACATAATTCTTGTAAAAAATATATCCAATTTATTCTTTGATATTTTAGATATTTGGGATGCAGATTATTTCAATAGAATTTTGCAATTTACACTGTAAATATATATTTTTAATATAGTTATTTTGTCAAACATCCTTTTCCCTATATGTGTTATTCAGGATTCCCACTACATTTCATAAAGAAAGACAGTGATTAATTATGAAAACACTGACTACTCGATAATATAAACTCAGTATTTACAAACGTTATATTTTATTTTCGTAATTGACTGTTGTGCTGAATGTGACTAATTCATTCGCCATGCCACTGCAATATTATAGAAAACACACGATTTGCCTTCAAACATAATAGTCTTCACGAATGCTTCTGCAGACGTAGCATGACAATCAGCATTTTGGAAGCTGTCGGATGTAATTTAGCAATATACCAGTCATACTCTTACAATAAATAAATTTTGTATCTTATATTTCATCATATCGTTTAGTTGAGATACGATGTGGCGTTTCAAAATCATTGAAACTGTTACAGGACTAGTAATTTTTGCTGTCAATGATTCAGTTTCCTGAGTTTTAGGATTTTGTTAATATAATTAGGAAAATGTATGGCACATATCATATCTATTCATTTCGATGTACAACAAAACTTTTGTGATATATATGTTGAAAGTAAAAGACAAAATGAGTGGGGAACAAGGTGGCACATTCGCATTTTGGATGTGATAGTGATCTCAACATAGAAATTTTGAAGCTATTCACCACGTAGTGTTTTATTGTTTCAATGTAATGAACTATAATAAATGAGATGTCGGGAATTCATCCATTAAAATAATTACACCATGTCAAATAATTACAATTACAATCCCTGCTTCAGAATTATCGGAAAAAATACAATCTGCGTGCACATTCTCACTGTTTATACTGTTATTTAAGATTCATCATTTGGCCAAATAAAATTTTCAATTTGATCATTCAGTATGGTGGTGCTATGCATGTTCAACAAAATAAATGCTAGATTAACGAAATAACAAAATTAATGCTCACTTCAACACTCACACACTAAGATGGAACTCCGAATTGTGTCAGTGACAATAAAATAAGAGGCAGTATACATATTATATTTTCTTTGTTGCCTGTCGTTCCTAACCTTTTTTCTTAGCCATTTCATTATATTCAAATATAACATGATAAAACTGCAATTATAACACCAACAGAGCCTAAACTAATTTAAAATTGGATTATTGTGGTCAAGGGAAGATGTAAAGCAATTTCTCATGATAATAAACCTAGAGGTAAAACTGTTCTCAGCACTGGCATTCTGCACACGACGTTACTTTATGGATATAGCTTTTAATTTTATTTGTACAAGTTTTGTGTGATCTCTTGATTATCTTTAATGTTCTTAGCTGATGTTGACAATTTACTATCTATTAATGTTAATATGGTAAAAAACTTACTTAAATTTTTCCTTGCATCTCCATTTCTGCAAACTTTCCCCTCTGTTTTTCTTTCTTCTAGTTGAAATAAACACCCCACTCTTGCTTGATAAACGACGGTTTTTCCCTGTATAAAAAAACACCATGATTTTATTTCTTCCCGATGACAAACAAAAATTTGTATGGTCGCGAATAATACATTCGTATGGCGTCACATCAGCGGAATATTCTCTTGACATAAATGTGTGAAGACTGTGGCACTTGTGGAGAAGTAAACCTTCGCTCTAACACAAAAACAAATGAACGAACAGCTTTTTTTTTGATGGGATGTGCAATCGGAGACCCCTGGGGTGGTTGAAGAGTGTCAGGTTGGTCGCCAGACCAGATAGTAAAAGCTCAGGGGCTGAGGATGAAAAAGGCCAATCTCCAAATTATTTAGTATAAATGTTGTCAGGTAATATTTAAAGACTTGATTACACCCAGGTTTTTAAACCCATCATGATCATGAAGACACTGATAAAAAGGTAATGTGCAATACATTTCAATGGTCTTTTCAGTTTTTGCTAAATAATTATAAATATAAGCAAAATTTCACTGTATGTGGACAAATCAAAATATTGATAATATTATTTTCATTACAGAAATAATATATGATATGATAACTAAATTTTAACAAAGCGGTTATGTTAAATGTATTGTATACTTTCAGTAGGCAAAATTTCCGGCTCCTACCTCTTATAGAATTTGAGAAAAACTGACTTTTAAAATAACATTGATATAGATAGGAGCGCAAATTTGTGACACGGCCTCTTAAGGGCGCCGTCTGGCTAGAGAGTAAACGCGTAACCGCGTACATAGCATGTCGTTCTTGCTCGGAGCTGAGTGGCGACATTCGAAACTACTCTTATCTCCTCCTTCTCACTGCCCCACCCCCCTATACCCACCCTCCTCCTCACGTCGACACTGCTGGCCAGATAAGAGCCGCCCTGCCGCCTCGCCATGTTAGTCCAGGAAATATGTATATGAAAAAAACATGGACAAATTGCAAGAAAAGTTTTTTTTACATCAAAATTCGCATAAAAATTCATAGAATAACATATCCAAAATCCACCGAAATCCACTTTCTTTTTGTGACTTTTTTTCCGGGTTTTGTCCTGGAAAAACGCGAAAAAAAAAAAATAATAACTCAAAACCGGTGCATCTGACGACAAAATCTGTAGAGACAAAAATTAAAGAAAATTAACTTTTCCATAACATATCCAAAGTTCAAGAAAATCCGCTTATAACTTCTGCTTCGTTTCCGGGATTAGTCCCGGAAAAAATATTAAAAATGAAATAAATCGAAAATTGTGCACTTTACAGCATAATGGTTTAGGAAAAAGATAAAGTAAACAATGTTTTTCATAATATATTAGAATTTCACACAGATCAACATTTAATTGTTTTTTTTATTTTCCAGGAAATGTCCCGTAAAAAGTTATAAAAGAAAAAGAAAACGGAAACCGTGCACCGTACTTCAAAATAAATCGTGAATTAAATTAAGGGCAAAAAAGTTGCATTATATAATTGAACTTTATCAAAATTTGCTTAAAATTTATGTACTATTGTCCTGGTATCTATAGTTACTATTTATACGATTAAATTCCCATTCCCTTGTACTGAGTGAATGAAAACGCAACTGCGATTAAATATGTCATTGACGGAGGATATTTACTTCATCAGTTACCTTGGCCCCATACTGCAATTTACAACGAGATCGCTCAGCTGTACGTTTCATCTTGAAAAATTATGGATTAGCAACTACTGTATTTGATGGATATGGGAAAACTCACAGTACTAAAGACACAGCACATATGAGAACAAGAGGTAATTGATCACCTGTAATTGAATTCACAGGAGAAATGCAACTATCACTCCGTAAAGATGTTTCTTTTGAACGAGCGAAATAAAGGACAATTTTTAAGGTTATTAGCAATACATTTACGCGAAGCAGAATGTCCTGTTGTCGAAGCACCAGGTGATGCAGATATTTACATTGTCCAAGAAGCTCTAAAATGTGCAAAAGAACAGTTGACAACAGTTATAGGAACAGACACAGATGTACTTGTCCTTTTACTCTACTACTTTGATCCACAATCACATAACTTTTTGTGTTTAAAAAGTGAACAAAGGCAGAAGAAAACATGTCACATTAAGGAGCTAAAGCTGAAGCTCGGTGATGAAAATTCTTTTCTGCCATGCATTCATGGGATGTGACACAACATCACACATCTATGGTATAGGAAAGGGGAAAATATTGGATCTTATCCAGAATGACAGTGCCTTCAGGCAACTTGCGGAAGTATTTTCAGATAGTATTCCCAGTGTATCAAAAGAAGACATTGTAAAATCGGGAGAACATCTGCTAGTACGCCTGTACAATGGGTCGAGAAGTGACACACTCGACACTTTGCGTTTTAAAGTGTTTAGTGAGAAAGCAGCTACTAGTTTCAAATGTGTACGACCAGAACAGTTACCTCCAACTAGTGCTTCAGCTCGTTTCCATTTCTTAAGGGTTTTATATCAGTTACAAGAATGGAAGGGAATTAAGATGAATCCAGAAGAATGGGGATGGAGAAAATATGGCCACCTTCTCTTGCCAATTTCGACAGACAAGTCAACAGCTCCGTAATGCCTTTTGAAGGTAATCAGCTGCACTTGCAAGGAAGATGGTTGCGGTGCATCCAACTGCAGTTGTAGGAAACACGGCATCTCATGTTCTTCTGCTTGTGTAAACTGTCATGGATCAACCTGTAAAAACCGGCGTGAATTACCTCCCGAGGACTGCAGTTACTGTGACGGTTTTTTAGGTAGGGTGTTCCTACATATCCATGCATGTTTATTCAGTATTGCGTGTTGCAGAGTGCATCCCAATGTGTGTATATTTTTCTATTTCTTCTCGAAACAGGTCACTGGAAATCTTGTGTAAATTTAATTGTATGGTATGTTTTGTGAGAATGGACGTGTCGAATTTATCTTTCAAACGATAAGCAGTTGAAATGAGTCTGATTTTTTTTCTGAAAAATAATTAAGGTAGATTTCAAAAACGTTTTAACACATCACTAACTGAAAAAGGAATATAATTTAAGTGACTTTAAAATATATTATTGAGAATGAATATAGTTTGGATCTGACATAATTTGACATGGGATACAATTCTTTCTGTTATTTAGCCTACACATTCAATACTTTTTCCGTGGCCGATCACAAAATAAAATCTATTTACCAGATTTCAGTGAATTTAGGATTTAGTATAGGAAATCTTGCGTGCTTCTGTTTGTCCCACTGAAACTTTTACAATACGATGTTCCGTTTTCGTTTTATTGAATTTTTAATGATTTTCCAGGGCGAGTCACAAAAAAAACTATATACATATGTATATATATAATATGAGCAGATTTTGGTGAATTGAAATTATATTAATTACAAAAAAAAGTCTTTAATTTTAGTCACGACTTTCTTTGACGTACGATACAACGTTTTCGTTTCGTCTTTTTTTTTTCCAGGAAATTTTCTGGAAAACCAAAAACCTATTTTGTGTTGATTTTTGTGTATTTGAAATATATGATGAAAATCGTTGTGTACTTTAACTGTGTCATGAAACATTTTGCTATAAAATGCGCCATTTTCAATTTATTTCAATATTTTAGGTTTTTCCGGGACGAATTCCAAAAAAACAAATAGTATTTATTAGTGGATTTTTGTACCTTTTTGATATGTTATGGTAAATTTGGCTCTCTTTAATTTTAGTGTCTATACCTTTCTTCGTAGAACGCACCGTTTTCCAGTTATTAATTTATTTCGCATTTTTCCGGGACAAATCCCGGAAAAAACGTTACCAAAATTAAGTGGATTTCGGTGGATTTTGGACATGATATTCTACGAATTTTTCTGCAAATTTTGATAAAATAAAACCTTTTCTACATTATGTCCTTTTTCTCATAAAATGCCTGGACTATGTGTCTGAATCTTTCTGCGTCCTTTAGTTTACCGTAGCCGGCGTGCCAATTGCATATATGTTTAGAGTGTAGCGATATAGCTGTTACATTTTGGGTTTTGATAATGGAATTTTTTTTTTTGAGTTTAAGAATGTTTGGTATGAAATAAAAAGTAGATAAGTTTTAAAAAAGTTTGATAACAAATGAAACGAATCTAAATCATCAAAGAAAAATATTTATTCAATAATATTAAATCTTCAAGTAACAAAATAAAAATATACCTTACAGCAAAAAACATTTTCTTCAAGGCAGCTGCAAAATAAATTTTTGTCATTCAATTTTTTTCATAAGCACTGCACTACAGTTTTTCCAGTATGACAAATTGAGTAAACGAAATCCATCCCTCTCGGCACAGACTACAGGTTTAGGTAGATTTCGAAGTACCTATCACTTCATGAAATGTTCAAAAAACTTATATAAACTTCTGAAACTTTTTAAGTATCCTGTACGTTCTACAATATTCAAAATTGATCGAATTAACACTGGCTTATTCCATGGCACAAAACTATTTTAAAAGATTTAGTTCAATTCATTCAGGACTGAATAACATAGAACGTATTTCATATTACGCCTATGCATTTATTACCTTCTAACACTACTTTTCATACCTTGCACTAATAAGTGGTCACAAAAAAAATTGCTCTGGATCATTGTTTATGATAATATGAAGATGGTAAAAAATAAATTTTAACATATTTGATAGGAACTATAAAACTTTTTTCAACCTCTATTATAACTGTAAATAGTTCGTCGTAGCAACAATTGTTTTAGCTAAAGGTTTTGGATAATGTTTAGGAGTTTTGCATAAATTATTTCATTTTTGATAGTATATCAACTAAAAAGTTAATGTTTTTTTTTGTCTTTTAACCGTTTTTATTCCCACGGCTTGGAGTAATGGCTGGTTACATAATATTTTACTTCATATAAACGTTCTTGGCAATATATAGAAAGTAAAATAAAAATATGAATGACTTTGATAGTGTAGTTACATGGTACGGAAGTTTTGTTTAGTTCTTTTTATCTCCACATGAGTTTTTTTTTTCAACTTCTTGCGGTCTAATCAATAATTGTTTTGGACCAAAGTTTTAGATAAAAAATAAAAATATACATTTAACATCAATTGTTATATAATTATTTTTTAAGGGTTTTGCCATAAATAATAACGTATTTAATATTGTACATGGTATGGAAATTGAGTTTTTTTATATTTCTACCTTTGCTATTTACAACCCCTTGGGCAATCGTTTGGCTTATTAAAAATTGTTTCAGACAAAAAATAGTGTTAAAAATTATAACATTTACAAACAATACTAACAGATTTTATAATGTGTCTACTAAGGAAGTTACGAACTTTTCTGTCCTCAAACTCATGTTTTTTCCGACCCTTACATTTGTGGTTGGCCGCATCAAAAAAATGTATTCAAAGGTTTTTGGTATTACTGCTACGAGTTATAATACGTTCAAACGATGCAGTATTTGTCATACTATGGGATTCAAAGCGATTGTTAAGTTAATCAAAACCTTCCCCATTTTACCACTTTGGTGGGATTATTCCCATTAAAGAATTCGACCAAAATTTTATTACTTTATTTTATTTACCAGTTTGGAAATGATTTGTGCACAATTAAGGCAGTATCGTGTCCATAAATTGTATATGTATATACACACAAACGTTTGATTTCACGATGGCTTCGGTATCTATAGAACATTAAACGAAAAATTATCTTAAAATTTTCCTGCAGTCGCACTTTGGAAATGGCTTCAATAACAATAGGTAGTCTTTCTTCGAAATATACCTAAGAATCCACAAACCAAACAAAATAGAAGAAGAAAATAATGCTAGAGATAACCCACAATATAAAATTGTTTTTAAATATAGAACTGTGTTAAAGATTAATTAAATTTTTCAATGTATTTACATACAATCCAAAAATAAACATTTTTTCCAACAATGTTCACACCTTTAAGTACTTTCTTATTTATGCAGATACCAATTTTACATGTTCTGTTTGAAATCACCTTCTGCATTCAGTTTTCTCAAACTCACCACACACATATGCACGAGCACATTTAAACTGGTTTTCTTGTTAAACATAATTTCCTAATCAAAATGACACTTGGCATATTACCTGTATAAATACTAGTCCTATTAAAAGTACATTGTAAAACCCAATATTAAAGTTGAAATAAAACCGCCGTGTTTTCTAAATATCTTCATTGAAGGACTACATCATGACACGTTAGTGTTACTGGCAGTAATGAATTCATGTAGAACTGTATAAGTTTTTCTTCCATTAAACTTTTACAGAAATGGTCATCTTTAGTGATTTTCTGAAAAAGCATTCCTTTTGGAGTCCAAACGACAAAAAAGGCATAATTAGCGACCTGTAACATGGAGTTGTCCCTGAATTTGGTACATGTACATATGATCGATCTTGAGATGCATTTTTCCATCCTTCAATTCACAAAAATTAATTTTTTTTCTCCAGAATTGTCGTTTCAGAAAGCATAGTCTTGGCAGTTGCAGGGCATTTGATTTCAATGATGCCATCACTACCAATGAGCCCATCAGGCGATGCTGCTAGAAATGGTATATTTTCGTCAATGAAAAGTCCTGAAGGAATTATTACTAAGCCCACCTCCTGTTCCAGCTGAGTGACTGCATGAGGTTCGTTCTCAATTTCATATTTAGTTGCTTTGTTTCCAGAGAAGGTTGAATATAAAATAGATTGAACTGTTTTAGAGCGCGGTGTTGTTTCTCTCATTTAACATATTTTTCCGAAATTTGAAGCCGTCAGACGCTTTGCTCTTTCACATTTCCACAAGATACAGTGCATTTTTCCAGTGGTTGATGACTGTATATCCTGAATTTTTTTGCTGTCACACTGCAGTCCTCTCAAAAATTCTTTTTTCTTTTCGTATTCTTCAGGATTCATGTCTGGTATCTGAGAAACATTGCCATAATGTGAGTCTTCTGAAAAGTTAATTTTCTTGTTAGTATTCTTTGTGGGGTTTTCCAAGCGCCTCTTTTCTTCTTTTTTCAGTAGATTTTTTTTTTTTTGCTTTTAAATATTTTTTTGAATATTCACCAGGACTGTGATTTGTGAATTTTTTGTGAATTTCGGCTTGTTCGTTACCGTCTGCATTGCACGAAATAACGGAAAGTTCACTTCTGGTAAGGTATCCACCACATAGAGAAAAGTTGACTCTTACCACTAACAAACTTTGCAACTGTATTATCAAAAGACTCAGCTCTATTTGTTGTCATGTTTTTCAAGAAATTTTCTGCATGATGAACTACCACATTATTTTCTGACATTATTCATCCCACATGCCCATACTTTTCATACTTGGAACTATATTCTCTTCTGTGCTTCTAAAACCATCATAATAGTATTCTCGTTCACTGCACTTTGAATGGTCCCCTAATACATGAAATGGTCCATTGTGAATATCACTCCGTAATTCCTTTACACGTTCTTGTTCAGTTATTCCTCCGACAGGGGAAAGAGGAGGAGAAGGGCCACTATCGCCCTGAGCAGTCAAGGCCTCCCCCCCCCCCCTTCCGATTACGCGCTTCGCCACCGCGGCGGGAGAGATAGCAGCCGGCTGCCGGTACAGCTACAGAGGGCGCCACGAGGTGGCTAGCAGTTTCGCCCGTGCATACGTTTACCTTTATTAGTGCCTCAGAAGATTTTCCGCGGTGACATGCCTGTCTAAATGCTGGAATCAATGCAAGAAGGTACAGGGCGCGTCTGACTGGTGAGTTCCTTAAATTCAGACGGTTTTTACTGCACAAAAAAATAGGTTGAAAAGAGTAATTTTCGCGATATTGGCGGGGTCGCAAAAGTGTTAAGGTGGGTATGTGACAACTTAAATCCACCAGACCGACGTCGAATGTTCTTTTTACTCCTTTCCTTCCCAAACAAAAATTGAAAATCTCAAGTTCTTTCTAAAGGAGAGATATAGAGGTAAATGTCTACAGTGGCTTCCTTCCATCGTCCAGACGGCGCCCTTAATGTGCAAGAAGACTAGCAGGAGGAGGAGAAAAGACTAGTATCAACAATGGAATATTCTAATTTCCCTGAATTCCCACAATGGACCATTTCATGTATTCGGGGACCATTCAAAGTGCAGTAAACGAGAATACTATTGTGATGGTTCTAGAAGCACAGAAGAGAATATAGTTCAAGTATGAAAAGTATGGGCATGTGGGATGAAATAATGTCAGAAAATAATGTGTTAGTTCATCATGCAGAAAGTCTCTTGAAAAACATGACAACAAATAGAGCTGAGTCTTTTAATAATACAGTTGCAAAGTTTGTTAGTGGTAAAAGAGTCAACTTTTCTCTCCGTGGTGGATACCTTACCAGAAATGAAATTCCCGTTATTTCGTGCAATGCAGATGGTAACGAACAAGCCGAAATTCACAAAAAATTCGCAAATCACAGTCATGGTGAATATTCAAAAAAATATTAAAAGCAAAAAAAAAAATCTGCTGAAAAAAGAAGAAAAGAGGCGCTTGGAAAACCCCACAAAGAAGACTAAAAAGAAAATTAACTTTTCAGAAGACTTGCATTATTGCAATGTTTCTCAGATACCAGACATTAATCCTGAAGAATACGAAAAGAAAAAAGAAGATTTTTTGAGATGACTGCAGTGTGACAGCAAAAAAAATCCGGATATCCAGTCATCAACCACTGGACAAAGGCACTGTATCTTGTGGAAATGTGAAAGAGCAAAGCGTCTGACGGCTTCAAATTACGGAAAAATATGTCAAATGAGAGAAACAACACCGCGCTCTAAAACAGTTCATTCTATTTTATATTCAACCTTCTCTGGAAACAAAGCAACTAAATATGAAATTGAGAACGAACCTCATGCAGTCACTCAGCTGGAACAGGAGGTGGGCTTAGTAATAATTCCTTCAGGTGTTTTCATTGACGAAAATATACAATTTATAGCAGCATCGCCTGATGGGCTCATTGGTAGTGATGGCATCATTGAAATCAAATGCCCTGCAACTGCCAAGACTATGCTTCCTGAAACGACCATTCTGGAGAAAAAAAATAATTTTTGTGAACTGAAGGATGAAAAATGCATCTCAAGATCGTACATATGTACATGTACCAAATTCAGGGACGACTTCATATTACAGGTCGCCAATTATGCCTTTTTGTCGTTTGGACTCCAAAAGGAATGCTTTTTCAGAAAATCATAAAAGATGACCATTTCTGTAAAAGTTTAATGGAAGAAAAACTTATACAGTTCTACATGAATTCATTACTGCCAGAGTTGGTGGACCCAAGATACACCCGCAATCTTCCCATAAGAGAGAACCTAAGTAAATAATAACTAGCAATTTTGTTCAGTATGTCTGTGGACTATGTAAGAAGAACAATATTAAAAATTATATTTTAAGTATATTTATAAATAACATACATATAGATATTTAAGAAGGAAACAAAAACCTTATGGAATTTCTTTCCATAACGGTGATAGTGAGTTAACACATTCATAAGCAGAGGGATTGTAATGGGTTGAAAGTATTTACGATATTTACAAGCAAGTTTTTGAAGATGTTATCAAGCTCGCTGCTCAATCTTACATTTTATTTGTCAGAACTACACTAACGTGTCATGATGTAGTCCTTCAATAAAGATATTTAGAAAACACGGAGGTTTAATTTCAACTTAAATATTGGGTTTTACAATGTACTTTTTATAGGACTAGTATTTATACAGGTAATATTCCAAGTGTCATTCTGATTGGGAAATGATGTTTAATAAGAAAACCAGTTTAAATGTGCTCGTGCATATGTGTGTGGTGAGTTTGAGAAAAGTGAATGCAGAAGGTGATTTCAAACAGAACATGTAAAATTGGTATCTGCATAAATAAGAAAGTAAAGGTGTGGACATTGTTGGAAAAAATGTTTATTTTTGGATTGTATGTAAATACATTCAAAAATTTAATTAATCTTTATCACAGTTCTATATTTTAAAACAATTTTATTTTGTGGGTTATCTCTATGCATTATTTTCTTCTTCTATTTTGTTTGGCTTGTGAATTCTTAGGTATATTCCGAAGAAAGACTACCTATTTTTATTGAAGCCATTTCCAAAGTGCGACTGCAGGAAAATTTTAAGATAATTTTTCGTTTAATGTTCTATAGATACCGAAGCCATCGTGAAATCAAACGTTTGTATGTATATACATATACAATTTATGGACACTATACTGCCTTAACTGTGCACAAATCATTTCCAAACTGATAAAAAAAATATAGTAATAAAATTTTGGTCGAATTCTTTAATGGGAATAATCCCACCAAAGTGGTAAAATGGGGAAGGTTTTGATTAACTTAACAATCGCTTTAAATCCCATAGTATGACAAATACTGCATCGCTTGAACGTATTATAACTCAAAGGAGTAATACCAAAAACCTTTGAATACATTTTTTTGATACGACCAACCATAAATACAAGGGTCGGAAAAAACATGAGTTTGAGGACAGAAAAGTTCATAACTTCCTTAGTAGACACATCATCAAATCTGTTAGTATCGTTTGTAAATGTTATAATTTTTAACACAATTTTTTGTCGGAAACAATTTTTGATAAGCCAAACGATTTCTCAAGGGGTTGTGTGGTGATATTGGTTTTTACCTCTTAGCAACCTCTTTGCATGAACATTGTTTAACCTTCAATATTACCTCTTATTCAAATCTATGTATTAATTCATGTAACAATCTAAGTCATGTTTTGTGCTTAATAAAGCCTTAGTTTCTGAAGATAAGGTTTATTATGTCAATTTATTAAGCACATTCTATCAAGAAACATTTAATACAAACAATGGACAAGTATTTCAAGCCCGAGAGATTTGAAGCAGATCACACAACTGGGAAAAGCTCCTCACAATGGAATCACTGGAAGAAAACATTCGAAGTCTTCACAGCTTCAATCATGGCTTCTGAAGCTGATAAGCTGTTACTACTCTACAATCACGTGAGTCACAGTATATACGAACTTATTAGCGAATGTACTTCTTATGCGTCAGCAATCGAAAAGCTAGATTCACTCTTTATTAAACCTAAGAATGAAATATTTTCAAGGCATAAACTAATGAGCCGACACCAGCAACCTAATGAAAGTGTAAATCAATTCTTACAATCTTTGCGTCTCCTTAGCTCTGACTGCGAGTTCAAAGATGTTAAAGCAGCAGCTTATAGGGATGAATACATTAGAGATGCATTTATAAAAGGTCTCTCATCGAACAGTATCCGACAACGTTTGTTAGAAAACGCAACTCTTAGCCTGGATGAAGCATTTGCAAAAGCACGATCATTAGAATCAGCTCATATAATTTCTGAATCCTATATTCCTAAGCAGACACCTTTAGCCTCAACTGAGCCGGTTCAGCAACCAAATTCTCCTGTAACCGCAGCCAGCAGTAGTCAGAAATGTTTCTTCTGTGGGTTCCCTCGTCATCCTCGTTCTTCCTGTCCAGCGCGAGAAGCTACATGCAAACTCTGTGGTAAGAAAGGCCATTATGCAAAAGTCTGTAGGTCAATTAAGCCCAAAGATCGTACTGCCGCCTTACCTGACTCTCCTCAAGACACAGATGACTTCTCAACTATTGCTTGCCTTCCTGCCAAGTCTCTGGTTTTCCTTACTAACCAATCTAATCGTAATCGTAAGACCAAACCAACATCTTCCAAAACATCAGCTGCTTCTCCAACTAGCCTTTCCAAAACCATTGTCAAACTGAAAGTAAATGGTTTTCCAGCTGAAGGGCTAATAGACACGGGGAGTTCGGAGAGTTACATAAATGATGGTTTTGTCTCCAAACATAAATTAAAACAATATCCTACGTCATCTGAAGTAGCTATGGCATCGTCCTCTTTGGCCATGCCTATAAAAGCTTATTGTTCCGTAGATTTACAAATCTCGGACAATATATACAGAAAAACAAAGCTTAACGTTCTAAACAACTGTTGCGCAGATGTTATATTAGGGCACGATATCTTTAAGCAGCATTCAACTCTGTCGATAGTTTTTGGTGGTAATAAACCTGAACTGCAAATCAGTAGCTTAGCATGTGCCAAAGTCGGTCCGGCCACCCTCTTCGAATACTTAACACCAAATTGTAGACCTATCGCGATCAAGTCCAGACGACACTCAAACGAAGACGAAAAATACATTCAATCCCACATAGAAAAACTTCTCTCTGACGGTGTCATTGAAGAAAGCAACTCACCCTGGAGGGCGCAGGTACTAGTCGTGAGTGGAACACATCGAATACGTATGGTCGTCGACTATTCTCAGACTATAAACCGATACACGATGTTAGACGCTTACCCAATCCCTTCCATAGAGAAAATAGTTTCCGATGTAGCTAAATATAATATCCACAGCACAATAGATCTCAAGAGCGCATATTATCAAATACCAATAAGGGTTGAAGACAGGCCGTACACCGCCTTCGAGGCAGCAGGAAAACTCTGGCAATTCAAACGTATACCAATGGGCGTCACCAATGGAGTGTCTGCGTTCCAGAGGAAGATGGACGAGATCAAGACCAAAGAAAGACTACAAGGAGTTGACATCTACTTGGACGATGTGACGGTGAGCGGAAAAGACCAATCTGAACACGACTCCAATCTACGAAAATTTTTAGACGTCTGCAAGAAAAATCCCATTTCAATTTGAAGTCTCTTAAGCTCCTCGGTTATCTCATTGAAAACAATATACTCAAACCAGATCCCGACAGACTTAAGCCACTGATTGATTTCCCTATCCCTAGAAACAAAGCATCCTTGCAACGAGCACTAGGGATGTTCGCTTATTATTCTAAATGGATTCCAAAATTTTCAGATAAAATACGTAGATTAGTGAACTGTAAAGTATTTCCTATGGCCCCTGAACTAATCCAAGACTTCAACAATTTACGGAACTGCATAGTTAAATCCTTTGTCGTTAACGTAGAGGAAGACATCCCATTCTGCGTCGAAACAGATGCCTCTGACGTTGCCATCGCTGCCACTCTGACTCAAAACAAGAGACCAGTAGCCTTCTTCTCGAGAACCCTCACTAAGAGCGAACAACACCATTCAGCTGTCGAGAAGGAAGCTTATGCGATCATTGAAGCCCTTCGGAAGTGGAGGCATTACTTGATAGGAAGAAAGTTTCAACTTATAACCGACCAGAAGTCTATTTCTTACATGTTTAACATTCGGCATCCTGGTAAAATCAAGAACGAAAAATTTACAAGATGGCGGTTAGAACTTGCTCCTTACAACTATGACATCATCTGCAGACCGGGGAAGTAGAACGTGGCGGCTGACGCTCTCTCTAGGACTTGCGGCTCGCTCCATACCTTCGACAGACTTGTCCACTACCACAAGGCTTTGTGTCACCCAGGGATCACCCGGATGGCTCACTGGGTGAAGAATCAGAACCTTCCCTACTCCATCGACGAGATACGCCGAGTCACGTCTTCCTGCAGAACATGCTCCGAAATCAAACCTCGCTTTCACAACAAGCGGAGCACCCTCATCAAGGCCACCGCACCCTTCGAACGGCTCAGAGTTGATTTTAAGGGACCATTACCATCCAACACTCCTCGGAAATATCTGTTAACGGTAGTCGACGAGTACTCCAGGTTCCCTTTTGCCATCCCTTGCAACGACCTATCCTCCACAACCGTCATTCAAGCACTAAATCAGATCTTTACACTATTCGGATATCCTTCATACATTCACACAGACAGAGGCACATCCTTTATATCCAGAGAACTTCAATCATTCCTACATTCCAATGGAGTTGCTACTAGTCGTACTACACCATACAATCCGTGTGGAAATGGCCAAGTAGAACGTTACAATGGGATAATATGGAGAACTGTATCGCTGGCGCTGAAAACGAAGGGACTCGTGATAACGCAGTGGGAGAAGGTGTTACCTGAAGCGTTGCACTCCATCCGCACACTGCTCTGTACTGCTACTAACGCTACACCCCACGAACGTATGTTCTACCATAAGAGAAGGGCCAGTTCTGGAGTTACTCTTCCTTCGTGGCTTACTACACCAGGGAAAATTCTAATGAAGAATCACGTCCGTCAGAGTAAATATGACCCCCTGGTGCAAGAAGTAACTCTGCTTGAGGTGAACCCTGACTATGCTCTGGTTCAACTTCCAGATGGTAAGGAGACAACAGTCAACCTCAGGCATCTCGCTCCTGCAGGGGATATTGTCAACAATGAATCTAACTTAGAAGACGTGAATTTTCCAAACCTCGCTGATGATCCTAATCAACACACTGAAGCATCTGAAGACACCCAGCTGAACCTCACTCCAAAAGATTCACCTGCGAAGAACATGAATGATCAAGACCTACCTCAAGTGAACCCAATTCGGACTCCACCCAGATCTCCTCCCAGACCTCAACCTCCACTCTGGAGATCTTCCCGCACCACTAGACCTTCTGAATATCTCAAGGACTATGTCCTTAAATGAAGAGGGGGCGAATGTGGTGATATTGATTTTAACCTCTTAGCAACCTCTTAGCAACCTCTTTGCATGAACATTGTTTAACCTTCAATATTACCTCTTATTCAAATCTATGTATTAATTCATGTAACAATCTAAGTCATGTTTTGTGCTTAATAATAATAATAATAATAGCAAGGGTAGAAATATAAAAAAAACTAAATTCCTATACCATGTACAATATTAAATACGTTCTTATTTATGATAAAACCCTTAAAAAATTAATTATATAACAATTAATGTTAAATGTATATTTTTATTTTTTATCTAAAACTTTGGTCGAAAACAATTTTTGATTAGACCGCAAGAAGTTGAAAAAAAACAAAAATGATTAACTTTTTAGTTGATATACTATCAAAAATAAAATAATTTATTGCAAAATTCCTAAACATTATCCAAAACCTTTGGCTGAAACAATTGTCATTACGACGAACTACTTACAGTTATAATAGAGGTTGAAAAAGTTTTATAGTTCCTATCAAATATATTGAAATTTATTTTTTACTATCTTCATATTATCATAAACAATGATCCAGAACAATTTTTTTGTGACCACTTATTAGTGCAAGGTATGAAAAGTAGTGTTAGAAGGTAATAAATGCGTAGGCGTAATATGAAATACGTTCTATGTTATTCAGTCCTGGATGAATTGAACTAAATCTTTTAAAATAGTTTTGGGCCATGGCATAAGACAGTGTTCATTCGATCAATTTTGAATATTGTAGAACGTACAGGATGCTTAAAATGTTTCAGAAGTTTATAGAAGTTTTTTGAACATTTCGTGAAGTGATAGGTACTTCGAAATCTACCTAAACCTGTAGTCTGTGCCGAGAGGGATGGATTTCGTTTACTCAATTTGTCATACTGGAAAAACTGTGTAGTGCAGTGCTTATGAAGAAAGTTGAATGACAAAAATTTATTTTGCAGCTGCCTTGAAGAAAATCTTTCTTGATGTAAAGTATATTTTTATTTTGTTACTTGAAGATTTAATATTATTGAATAAATATTTTTCTTTGATGATTTAGATTTGTTTCATTTGTTATCAAACTTTTTTAAAACTTATCTACTTTTTATTTCATACCAAAAATTCTTAAACTTAAAAAAAAAATTCCGTTATCAAAACTCAAAATGCAACAGCCGTTAGTAAAAATGTGTGCCTTTTAAATTATTTGTATTTAAAATATCGCTACTACTGATTTTAGTCTAAAAATTTGCCTGTTTGCCTACGTATTTATGACACCCTTGTGACTGAATAAAACTGCCCGCGCCCTTGGTGCAGAAATGCTGTTTAGTAACCGATCAAAAATTAAAAAAATATATAGATAAAAATTAAGAAAAAAGTTCAAAAGTTAAACATTTTTGGTATTAAATAAATTCACAGCGTGAATGTACTGCTGGCACCATAGAGGTTATCAAGTTGTTTTGCGATTAACCGGAAAAACATTACATTGTAATCAACCATCAATGTAAAGTAGTGTCCAGACATGTATTTCTAAGTCAGTAATTCAGACAGAATTATTTTTTACGTATGCAGTCACATTTGTCTGTGTGACATATACACGTTACTATAAACCGCTAAAATAAGTATTTTGCTATATCGCTACACTAAACATATATGCAATTGGCACGCCGGCTACGGTAAACTAAAGGACGCAGAAAGATTCAGACACATAGTCCAAGCATTTTATGAGAAAAAGGGGTCGATTTGTGGACAAATTGTAAGAAGAGGTTTTATTTTATCAAAATTTGCAGAAAAATTTGTAGAATATCATGTCCATATCCACCGAAATCCACTTTATTTTGGTAACGTTTTTTCTGGGATTTGTCCCGGAAAAATGCGGAATAAATTGATAACTGGAAAACGGTGCGTTCTACGAAGAAAAGTATAGACACTAAAATTAAAGAGAGCCAAATTTACCATAACATATAAAAAAATGTACAAAAATCCACTAATAAATACTATTTTGTTTTCTGAAATTCGTCCCGGAAAAACCTAAAATATTGAAATAAATTGAAAATGGCGCATTTTATAGCAAAATGTTTCATGACAAAGTTAAAGTACACAACGATTTTCATAATGTATTACAAATACACAAAAATCAACATAAAATAGGTTTTTGGTTTTCCAGAAAATTTCCTGAAAAAAAAAAGACTAAACGAAAACGTTGTATCGTACGTCAAAGAAAATCGTGACTAAAATTAAAGACTTTTTTTTGTATTAAATATAATTTAAACTCACCAAAATCTGCCTATATATATATACATACACATACAAACATACATATGTATATAGTTATTTTTTTGTGAATCGTCCTGGAAAATCTTTAAAAATTCAATAAAATGTAAACGGAACATCGTATTGAAAAAGTTTCGGTGGGACAAACAGAAGGTCACAAGATTTTCTTTACTAGATCCTAAATTCACTGAAATCTGGTAAATAGATTTTATTTTGTGATCGGCCACGGAAAAAGTATTGAATAGGTAGGCTAAATAACAGAAAGAATTGTATCCCATGTCAAATTATGTCAGATCCGAACTATATTTAATTTCCATAATATATTTTAAAGTCACTTAAATTATATTCCTTTTTCAGTTAGTGATGTGTTAAAAGGTTTTTGAATTCTACCTTAATTATTTTCCAGAAAAAAAATCAGACTCATTTCAACTGCTTATCGTTTTAAAGATAAATTCGACACGTCCATTCTCACAAAACATACCATACAATTAAATTTACACAATATTTCCAGTGACATGTTTCGAGAAGAAATAGAAAAATATACACACATTGGGATGTACTCTGCAACACACAATACTGAATAAACATGCATGGATATGTAGGAACACCCTATTTTAAAAACCGTCACAGTAACGGCAGTCCTCGGGAGGTAACTCACGCCGGTTTCTACAGATTGATCCATGACAGTTTCCACAAGCCGAAGAACATGAGATGCCGTGTTTCCTACAACTGCAGTTGGATGCACCGCAACCATCTTCCTTGTGTAACACCCCTCATGCCTCAAAATTGAATTATTTTAAAAGGAGCCTTGGAAACTGCTGGGTAAGAAAATAAGTTAAATAAATTGAATTACCAGAGGCGACACGAGGTGGGGAACAAACAAAATTTAGGAACTTCCTGTAACAAGCAAGGAGGAAGTAGGTGGATCGTTAAAATCAATAAATAAAAACTACACGATTAACTTGATCTATAGTTTCCCTGTTTTATTTGCCCTGATGAAGTATTTTGTTTCCATTATTTTACACACAAAAGGTTTTAACAAGTTTCAAAGATTAACAAAAAGAGAAACGAAAATGGGCTAGCCCGCGATTATTTAAAACAATTTACATTCTTAGTTTGAAATATAAACATTTGCATTATAAGTTTCACACACAAAATTGGATGGATCCGATGATTACATTGAAAATTAGTTCTATTCGTTCTACATGTCCTTGAGAAAAACACTGGTCGCTGGTGGGTTGGTCATCCGCTTAAGATAGTTCGTAGCTAGGTGAAGGGGAAATTTTGAATTTACATTACAACCCGGGGTCTTCAAACGATCACGTCGGGTAGTCGAAACGTTTCTTCTAATGTGACCCACGGAACAGAAAGGGGGGGGTGGGGCCACGAGATGGGAGCAATCAATCTCTCCCCATCATCGACCCTGTCTGCAACAGTCCAAATCAAAACTGATTAGAACTTGTATACAGGCAGTCTATGGGGCAGAAAATGCCCAAAAAAAATTTAAGGAAAAAAAAGGGGGGGGTCGCGAATTATCACTCACCAAAACAGGGGAGTTGCCCAGCACGCTGTAGTCGTGGAGTCAGCCAGGGTCTGGAGCTCGCGAATTGCGCGGCAGGACGCGGATGATTTCTTCATTTCAAAAAAAAATTAAAAGCTAAAAAAAAATAACTATTACATTGCAGACGGACTAAACTACTTGAAAAAGATTATAGGGATAGCATCCCTCAATTAGGCGACTACATAGTCGGTTGCGGCCGGATGGAAGTTTTGCAAAGTCTCGTCGACTCGCCGATAATCAAACGGTCCGTCTGCAGTCGCGGCGCGAAGTGTCCCGCGGAGAAACGCGTCTCGTAATTAAAAGTGCCCGCCGGCTCTTACTGGTGGGGGGGGGGGGGGGTCTGGGCCGCCGAAAGATTCTTAACTTGCCCGAATGCGGGCGGACAAAAACTTTGCCAGTAGTTTTGAATTTGGCATCACTGGGCGACACTAGAGAAATCTGTCGGAGGAGGTCTGAGTTGAAAACAATCGACTCGACCACGGCATCCATATAGCTCAAGGGAGAGCAGGTGCTGCTCTCTGGTGCCTTAGAGGGTAGGCTAGCGGAGAAGTTCGCGACTTGGTCGCTAGGCAGCGCTTGTGCTCAGTTTTAGCGCGCACGTTTTTTTTTGAAGAGACCTTGGGAACGGTCACTGGTGCCCAGGGGGTTACGACCGGTCATTGGTCTTACTTGGAACGGAGAAATGGGGGGGGAGGGTAAAAGTGCAACGGCGCTGAGAACAAGCGTCCCGTCGTGGCTGCAGGGGAGCGAACATAACACTAATACGTGATGAAAAAGGCCAATCTCAGCTCGTCTCTGAGAACTGGTCGCCTGCAACCTACAGGCTTGTCTATGCAGTTAGGGTCACGAAGAGAAATGATATTACAGGCTTGAGGCATGACTGAAGGCGGGGGAAACGGTAAGCTGTCTGCCAGTCAGGGATTAGGCCAGCAAAATATCCGATACGCCGATGGGAAAGGGGCTTCAGAGCACTGAGACAAAGTTTAACTCAGAGGAGTACACCAGACTAACAAATTAAAATTACACTATAGTAGAGCAAATAAAATTTCCACACAAAAATTTAAAATCATAATAAAAATTTAAAATATATCGTGTCGAAATTACTAATTAACGGCACATACTTCCCCCCTGAAAGACGGAGTCAGGGTGGCCCACTTGAGCCACCAAAAACCTGGGTTCTAGAAACTTACCCTGTACCAGGATCTACTGTAGTAAACTACTTACATATAAAAAAAATCTTGATCAAATCGAAGGTATATTATAATTAATTAATTAACACTTAACGATGAATGAAGTAATGAGGAAAGTTGATCTCAGATGTTGGGCATGGTGTCACATGACAAAACTCTAAAGATGGGCACTGTGAGGCGGGCCGAAAAGCACTGAGGCCGAAACAAGGGAAATGCGTCCTTGAGCACTCATTGACTGATGGGGATTGTAACCCCTGTAAATGGGTATGGTAACCCGTAACTTACAAAATATATTTGGGAATAAAACCCCTGTACAATTGTCTTTCCATAAAAGGCCGAAGGCATTGGGACTTTGCCCTGCACAATCAGGCCATGGAGAAGACGGTCAAATTTGCTGCTTCCCCGAAGGTAAAACAGATCCTCAGTCCCAGAGTGACACAGGGCCAAAGGGTAAGATTTCCTTGGCGGGTTTTAAAATTATTGGGGTTGGAACCCTAAAAGATCAACAATCCGTATGAATGAATGAATTTTAAAAAAATTAAATATTCGACAAATTTAGAAATTTTAGCGCATACAACTCTGATGTTCAATATAACTAACTAATATTTATTATTTAAAAGTTTTCTGCAAACAAAACAATAAATTAACGACTCTTTGCACTCAAATTTAAATTATTTAAAGAAAGGTAAAATGCAATAAACCAACAATTATCAATCAAAAGGGTTATAAATTATCATGGAGCAGTTAGATCTTCCATGACTGCTGATAGGTTTCACACTGCCTGAGAGGGGGTTTGAACATAGGCCGTCCAAAGGTGAGTGCTGGGGATCTAACCCAGTAACACTCTATGGTCATAGGATTTTCCACCTAGAGGACCGAGTCTCGGCTCGTCGGCTCGTAGGACCCTTCTTTTGCGCTGCTCGTTGGCTAGCTTGACCTAGCTCCTATTTTAAAAAAAAAACACATAAAAGAAACCTGTTTGCCGTCTGGAAGTCACGTAGCTCTTACTTAAATAAACCATATCATCGATAGCGATGTAAAAGAAATACAGCTTTGGGGGTAGAATGCAAAGAAGAAAAAAAAATGGCTAGATGTGACAGCTTCTGTGCTCAGAATCTATGTACGTCGCTGTACATCACATGTACGTACAAGGAAAATAAAGAAATAATCACATAAAGGTTTTAACGCTAAATCAATTTAAAACAAACTACAAAATTATTCTTGCTTAATTTACGAATTATGATTATTAAAAAAAATTGAACTTAATCAAAAATTAAATAGATAAAATCGTCGAACAAAATTCATGAAGATTAAAAAAGAACTGTCAGAGAAGTATTACTAAGTTAAAAAAAAAATAAAACAATTTACGTCAAGCAGCTTGTTCAAGACTGAACTTACATATGGAAAAATTAAAAATTAAGGTATCTTAAATTACCTAGCTTGTGCTAGCCTAGAGACGGGATGCTTAAACGTACCCAAATTAATTTAGTGGACCTCTCGTTGGAGGTTGAAAGGATTTCACCACTCTCGGTGATTACTATAAACATTACAATGGGGCTAGTCACCTCGTAGGTACATAATTTCGGGAAATACGTATTTTAATATGCTTGATTATATTATTATTTTTTTTATCACTATATTATGTTTTCAAGTATTATTACTTTAATAATGTAAGACGTGAAATTCTTATAAGGCAAATGTCTTTCAGTATAGTTTGAAATCATTATTATGATGGGGGGGAGCCCTTGATATGTAAATTAAAATCTATATTTAAATATTATGTGCGTGTTTATTAGTAATGGCGTTAGTAGCCTAAAAAGGTACTCTTAACTTATAGTTATTTGTTCATATGTAAACTTAATAATTAAATTTAAACACATTTAGCTGACTACTGCGGGACAACAGTGGAAAACTATAACTTATTTGACTCTCAGTCATAAAGTAACTACGGCGGGCGGAGATAAACCAAGCCCGGCGTCACGACAAAGACGTCAGCTGTGGTCACCCCTGGAAGATAAGCGGGTGGCAGAGGCCGCTCGAAGAAGGAGGGGGGGGGGAGGAAAACAAACATGACAGCTCCCATGTGGCTGTCGGGAAAAGGATGTGAGCGGAACAGGTGCTCACGTAAAAATTTGCTATGGTCCAGGATTAATTGGACAAAAACAAAAAAAATATACGTCGCGGGCAATCGTCTCGCGCTACTGGGAAAGTAAGGTTCCAGGTGAGATTACAGTTGGACACCCCTACGAAGGTCGTACCGGGCGCTGAACTGAACATGAAGCCACGGACGTGCGCCGTGAGAGATAACCGGCACGTAGAGACGGGGGAGGGGTGTCTGTGGCCTTGTGTGTGTCTGCGGCTGGGACAACAGCTGTGGCTTGCTGAAAGACGTTTCGCGCGCTACGCGCTAGCCTAAGTCCACATGGGAATTTAACTCAAGATAAATTTTAAAATTTTTAGCTCAATATAACTACGGGGTGTACCAGCGATCAGTTTACAATATTATTACAAAATTGCTATTATCAAAAATTAATTAAAAAAAATTTTTTTTACTTTTATTTTTAGTTTAGATATGCTTATATTATTCAGGTATGCCTATAGATCAAGGAAACCACGCTCTGCTACCAAGTTGTAACACCCCTCATGCCTCAAAATTGAATTATTTTAAAAGGAGCCTTGGAAACTGCTGGGTAAGAAAATAAGTTAAATAAATTGAATTACCAGAGGCGACACGAGGTGGGGAACAAACAAAATTTAGGAACTTCCTGTAACAAGCAAGGAGGAAGTAGGTGGATCGTTAAAATCAATAAATAAAAACTACACGATTAACTTGATCTATAGTTTCCCTGTTTTATTTGCCCTGATGAAGTATTTTGTTTCCATTATTTTACACACAAAAGGTTTTAACAAGTTTCAAAGATTAACAAAAAGAGAAACGAAAATGGGCTAGCCCGCGATTATTTAAAACAATTTATATTCTTAGTTTGTAATATAAACATTTGCATTATAAGTTTCACACACAAAATTGGATGGATCCGATGATTACATTGAAAATAAGTTCTATTCGTTCTACATGTCCTTGAGAAAAACACTGGTCGCTGGTGGGTTGGTCATCCGCTTAAGATAGTTCGTAGCTAGGTGAAGGGGAAATTTTGAATTTACATTACCACCCGGGGTCTTCAAACGATCACGTCGGGTAGTCGAAACGTTTCTTCTAATGTGACCCACGGAACAGAAAGGGGGGGGTGGGGCCACGAGATGGGAGCAATCAATATCTCCCCGTCATCGACCCTGTCTGCAACAGTCCAAATCAAAACTGATTAGAACTTGTATACAGGCAGTCTATGGGGCAGAAAATGCCCAAAAAAAATTTAAGAAAAAAAAAAGGGGGGGGGGTCGCGAATTATCACTCACCAAAACAGGAAAGTTGCCCAGCACGCTGTAGTCGTGGAGTCAGCCAGGGTCTGGAGCTCGCGAATTGCGCGGCAGGACGCGGATGATTTCTTCATTTCAAAAAAAAATTAAAAGCTAAAAAAAAATAACTATTACATTGCAGACGGACTAAACTACTTGAAAAAGATTATAGGGATAGCATCCCTCAATTAGGCGACTACATAGTCGGTTGCGGCCGGATGGAAGTTTTGCAAAGTCTCGTCGACTCGCCGATAATCAAACGGTCCGTCTGCAGTCGCGGCGCGAAGTGTCCCGCGGAGAAACGCGTCTCGTAATTAAAAGTGCCCGCCGGCTCTTACAGGTGGGGGGGGGGGGTCTGGGCCGCCGAAAGATTCCGAACTTGCCCGAATGCGGGCGGACAAAAACTTTGCCAGTAGTTTTGAAGTTGGCATCACTGGGCGACACTAGAGAAATCTGTCGGAGGAGGTCTGAGTTGAAAACAATCGACTCGACCACGGCGTCCATATAGCTCAAGGGAGAGCAGGTGCTGCTCTCTGGTGCCTTAGAGGGTAGGCTAGCGGAGAAGTTCGCGACTTGGTCGCTAGGCAGCGCTTGTGCTCAGTTTTAGCGCGCACGTTTTTTTTGAAGAGACCTTGGGAACGGTCACTGGTGCCCAGGGGGTTACGACCGGTCATTGGTCTTACTTGGAACGGAGAAATGGGGGGGGGGGGGAGGGTAAAAGTGCAACGGCGCTGAGAACAAGCGTCCCGTCGTGGCTGCAGGGGAGCGAACATAACACTAATACGTGATGAAAAAGGCCAATCTCAGCTCGTCTCTGAGAACTGGTCGCCTGCAACCTACAGGCTTGTCTATGCAGTTAGGGTCACGAAGAGAAATGATATTACAGGCTTGAGGCGTGACTGAAGGCGGGGGAAACGGTAAGCTGTCTGCCAGTCAGGGATTAGGCCAGCAAAATATCCGATACGCCGATGGGAAAGGGGCTTCAGAGCACTGAGACAAAGTTTAACTCAGAGGAGTACACCAGACTAACAAATTAAAATTACACTATAGTAGAGCAAATAAAATTTCCACACAAAAATTTAAAATCATAATAAAAATTTAAAATATATCGTGTCGAAATTACTAATTAACGGCACACTTGCAAGTGCAGCTGATTACCTTCAAAAGGCATTACGGAGCTGTTGACTTGTCTGTCGAAATTGGCAAGAGAAGGTGGCCATATTTTCTCCATCCCCATTCTTCTGGATTCATCTTAATCCCCTTCCATTCTTGTATCTGATAGAAAACCCTTAAGAAATGGAAACGAGCTGAAGCACTAGTTGGAGGTAACTGTTCTGGTTGTACACATTTGGAACTAGTAGCTGCTTTCTCACTAAACACTTTAAAACGCAAAGTGTCGAGTGTGTCACTTCTCGACCCATTGTACAGGCGTACTAGCAGCTGTTCTTCCGATTTTACAATGTCTTCTTTTGATACACTGGGAATACTATCTGAAAATACTTTCGCAAGTTGTCTGAAGGCACTGTCATTGTGGATCAGATCCAATATTTTCCCCTTTCCTATACCATATATGTGTGATGTTGTGTCACATCCCATGAATGCATGGAAGAAAAGAATATTACTACAAATTTCATCACTGAGCTTCAGCTTTAGCTCCTTAATGTGATATGTTTTCTTCTGCCTTTTTTTCACATTTTAAACACAAACAGTTATGTGATTGTGGATCAAAGTTGTAGAGTAAAAGGACAAGTACATCTGTGTCTGTTCATATAACTGTTGTCAACTGTTCTTTTGCACATTTTAGAGCTTCTTGGACAATGTAAATATCTGCATCACCTGGTGCTTCGACAACAGGACATTCTGCTTCGCGTAAATGTATTGCTAATAACCTTAAAAATTGTCCTTTATTTCGCTCGTTCAAAAGAAACATCTTTACGGAGTGATAGTTGCATTTCTCCTGTGAATTCAATTACAGGTGATCAATTACCTCTTGTTCTCATATGTGCTGTGTCTTTAGTACTGTGAGTTTTCCCATATCCATCAAATACAGTAGTTGCTAATCCATAATTTTTCAAGATGAAACGTACAGCTGAGCGATCTCGTTGTAAATTGCAGTATGGGGCCAAGGTAACTGATGAAGTAAATATCCTCCGTCAATGACATATTTAATCGCAGTTGCGTTTTCATTCACTCAGTACAAGGGAATGGGAATTCAATCGTATGATTAGTAACTATACCAGAACAATAGTACATAAATTTTAAGCAAATTTTGATAAAGTTCAATTATATAATGCAATTTTTTTGCCCTTAATTTAATTCACGATTTATTTTGGAGTACGGTGCACGGTTTCCTTTTTTTCTTTTTATAACTTTTTTCCGGGACATTTCCTGGAAAACAAAAAAAAAAACAATTAAATGTTGATCTGTGTTAAATTCTAATATATTATGAAAAACATTGTTTACTTTATCTTTTTCCTAAACCATTATGCTGTAAAGTGCACAATTTTCGATTTATTTCATTTTTTATATTTTTTCCGGGACTAATCCCGGGAAACGAAGCAGAAGTTATAAGCGGATTTTCTTGAACTTTGGATATGTTATGGAGAAGTTAATTTTCTTTAATTTTTGTCTCTACAGATTTTGTCGTCAGATGCACCGGTTTTGAGTTTTTTTTTTTTTTTTTTTTCGCATTTTCCCGGGACTAACCCCGGGAAAAAAGTTACCAAAAGAAAGTGGATTTCGGTGGATTTTGGATATGTTATTCTACGAATTTTTCTGCGAATTTTGATGTAAAAAAAACTTTTCTTTCAATTTGTCCATGTTTTTTTGATATACATATTTCCTGGACTAACATGGTGAGGCGGCAGGGCGGCTCTTATCTGGCCAGCAGTGTCGGCGTGGGGATGAGAGTGGGTACTATAGGGGTGGGGCAGTGAGGAGGAGATAAGAGTAGTTTCGAATGTCGCCACTCAGCTCCGAGCAAGAACGACATGCTATGTACGCTGTCACGCGTTTACTCTCTAGCCAGACGGCGCCCTTAAGGGCGATTGGTTCCCGGCATCTTGGATTTTTCTATATTTTTTGCTACAATTCTATTTTTTAACTTTCTATCCCAATTTCGGCATGTCAAGGCATAAATCATATTTCCCAGACCTTTTGTACCTTGTAGGAAGCACATATTTATCAACAATCTCTAGTTTTTAAGCGCCGCGAGCGAATGCAACTAAAATGATAATCACTCCAGTTCTCAAATGTTGACTACAAGTAGCCAAAGCCAATTCTTATGCTCGGAAGCTTTATTGCAAGTAGTATCAAAATATTTGAAATTGAAAGATGGCAAGGCCTAATCTCCCTTAGTGAATATACAAATCTTAAGTACGTATGAATTTAATTTTACCCATCAATTCCCCAATGATAATATTTACTTTCTATAAAAATAAACTTATATCTTTTAGTACCCAATAATATATATATGCATACTCTACAAATAGCCATATCAAGCCAGGAAAACTAGTTTATGACGATTTACCAAAATTGGAAAAGAAATGCCAGAACTCTAAAAGCGCCTTGTATCATCCCATGTCTGGTACTCACATTCGGGCATGTTTCGGATCTCGGTCTTGTTAATCCTGATTTCAGGAGTTCCTTGGTTGCCTGAGACCACTGCAGGAAAATTCACGGCCGATTCTTTCCCACTAATTCCCTGGCTTGTAGAACCTTATAAATATCATTGAATATATATAACTATATATATTCAATGTAAATATGGTCTGCGCCACATATCTTGTCTCAAATTTAACTGTTCTCAAAAGTTGTGTTTGCGGTACCCTTACCCAGTTGCAGCCAAACGCCAGAAAACTGCAGTTTGACTACTAGTGCCTCGATTACAAAGAACAAGAATGAGATATTAAAATCCCTTAGCATGGGCCAATTGTTGTGTGTATAACAAAATCTTGTTTATATGGTGCTTCAATAATACATGCGTCTATCATCAATATAAGTTTATTTATATTTACAACCATTAACAGCATCATTTCTTTACATACGAATCTTTACAATTTGGGTATAACCTATATATATATATCTCTTTATATGCTGTGCATTTACTAAGTACGAATGTTGTACATATTTGATTTACTTTTACGGCACAAGGTAATAGTAACTGCTCTTTAATGTCTTCCTTTACAACAAGCATAAGCAAAACTATGTCCGCCTATGTGTAGAACCAATGCTATATGCATATTGCCTTATGATTTTACGTAACATGTTGCGGAAACGTTCCTAACGTACATAGGGATTGGTTTACAGTGTTCTCGTAAATATGTAAGCGTATATTTTACCTACACCGGCTATGCGCTAACGCCTGAGTAATAACGAAATAGCAAGCTAAATTAAATAGTGCTGGCGCACAACACGCAGTTGTAGAGAGCCGAACTAACAATATAAATTGCATACAAATAATGGCGGGCCCAACACTCAGCGATCGCCGTCACTATTACCAGCATTTACCTTGCAAATGCCGCGGATTTACGGTCTCAAGATCTACGTAACACGAATCTAGGTTCATGACGGTCAGAACGTATTCGGGCAGCATGACGACGCTGAGTGTAGACGTAACTCGTTAGCGCTAACCGGCGGACTGTCCCCTTAGACCTACTGGGCAGACAGCAACTATAGCGAGCTGAGAGCCCGCTTAAATACTCTAAAAAGAACTAAAATCACAGATGTCGCTAGTGTTGAATCTAGAGGGAAAAAAGGGGAAGGATGAGAGGCGGTGGAGGGGGAACAAGACACCTAGAGTGGGAGTAGGGGAAATGAAAGGAGGTGGCGCTGCATCGCGACTGACGGCGACTGAGCGCAGCTACTGCTGCACAGTTATCACTTGCAAATGAAGTTTTTTTTTTACGAACACTGCAGTTGTTTACAAACACTTCTCCACAGTTAAACATTAAGTCTAGCACTCTAAACTCACACAGATTATGTAATAAGCATACTGATCTCGTTGTAATAATAACCAATACCATCAAATTAAATTAAATTAACAGTCTTAAGAACTGAACAGCTTAGGTCACTTGTACAGATAAAAAAAAAATACCCCCTCCCCTTCCCAACTTCAAGGGCTAGACTCCCCACGAAATTACAGTAGCTTATCACAACGCGAATTTAAAAAATAAAAATCAAGGCCACTTTGGTAGCGATAACCATACAGGCTTCGCAGCCACCCACTAGTAATTTTACCCAACCCCAATCAAAACCGAAAAGCAATAGGTTACACCTGGAGGTCATGGGCCACGACCCGTGGCCTGGAACTCCATGCGGGTCCCGGGGTCCGATGGAAAATGGTACTCGGCCGTTAGGTCCGCCATGGCGATGATGAAACCCCTGTTAGCCGGTCAGAAACGACTGCCTATTATTGCTTCATTAGGCAACTGATCGGAGCCAGTGGCTGAAGAATGTGCATACCATTGGAATTTCTTATGAGAACCGTCAAATTTTTGAGATGAGTTATAGGACACAGAATGTACCTACTCCACGCAATCTGGCAACGCTGCGTTCTGGCTGCGAGGCCACATCTGGTTTCTCGCCACGTAGCGAAGCGGCGACAGGAGTCGTCACAAAGGCTCTCTGATTGGCAGGCGAACGTCGCAGCGGAGTCGGGACGACGCATCGCGCTGGAGGTGACAAGAATTTCGGTCGAACATTTTTGAACACGTCGTTAAAAAATTCTTCTTTCTGCTCATTGCGTATCCTTCCACCGTGTGTTCAGAATTACCGTGTCTGTGGGTCCCAATGACTTGCATCACCGGAAATTGAAAATGTTGTACACGTAACTGTGCCAGTATTTCTGTACGAAGAGACGGAATTATTTTTATACGCTTACCGCTTTAACAGAAAACTATTAATGTATGCATTCCACCCTTTTTATTATGTGGCGTGTACAATGATATTACATGAATTCAGTAAATGAAAATAAATATATTCTAGAAAAATAGACTAAAAACTTAGTAGTATACGAGGTACCTTAGGCTATAAAGTACTTTACAAATTTTGTCTGCTGTTACATAAGCGATCATATTCAGCTTACGATACCGTCGTATGCAGGAATTCCAAAAGTAGCCAATAAAGGTTTTGAAAATTGAAGAAAAAATATCTGTTAAATAGTATATTTGTTAGATTAAAACTTTAACTGATAATTGTGGCAAATTTACAAGTTACAGCTATGTATTTAAACCCTACATAGCTTCCAAATATATTAAAAACCCTAAACTTTACCTGACGTTTCAAACGAAACAGTTTTTTAAAATATACCTTTTTATATTAACATCCCAGTAAATCCAATGTTAATGAAGGGGACACCTACTACTAGCGCCGTTAGTTCGCAGGCCGCCGCGAGCTTCACTAAGCCGATGGAGAACGAAGGTAAGTTGCCAGACTGTCTGTATGACCGTGGCCTGGACAACACATAATGGAAGAAAAAAATTAAAACACAGACCAACACAGTGGGTTAACAACGACGAAACAGTTGAAACAAAAACAGTAGGTAATAACAGAAAAAACAACCTTGGGCAACATACAGACGCACGTACGAGGTTTTTCTTGAGGTCTTTTTCTATGACTACTAGTGCAGACCAGCAATTGTTTTCAAGCCTTTTTTTAATAAGTTAATTGCTGTTCTCAGGCGAGTACTTAAATGTCACTGTAACAGAAGAACCAAATTTCTAAAATTTCCTGATGATTCAAATGAAAACATTACACTGCTTTGTTGTTTATTGTGCTGTTAGCGCAGTTATTACGATATTTTTTGCTTTTACAATTATGTTTAATATTACAACAGCCACTCTTGTAAATCATTTCACAGTGTAGTACCAGTAACAATGGCGTGAGTGGGAACAACGCACTGGCCTAAGAGCAGCTTCTAGTTGGAAAAGAAACACGATAAATCAAATAGAAAAAAGGTTTCCACTTTAGCAAGTTAATTTGGGCGATTGCTATTTAATTGAAACATAGTAAATGTTTGATAGGATATTTGTCCTACAGAACCAGCTTGTTTGTTTACGTACAAAAATTAGCTGCATCTAAATGTTAATTTTATTGGGTTTGAAAGCCTGCTTCTTTTTTTCTTGTTATGTTTAAAATTGAAATAATTTTAGCACAACATAACACACAAATTTCTCTCGTGGTTACTAAAGCATCAAAGTATTTTTCACAAAATAATTTATTCCAATATTCTTTTAGTAACTAGTTTTCAAGGATTTATTTTATAAATGTACATACAAAATTTGATAACACGTAAGCGAATGCAAAAGCAGTCACTAAAAATTAGTGACTCTAGTGAAGAGACTTGTGTTGACCAGTGTCCTTAGCTCCGAGCGATTTGATTGTTTTAATTTAAGGGGAATAATTTAGCCAAATTTATTGGCTTGATAAGGCATAATCATTCAAAACATTTTTATTACAGTGTTATAGTCTTAAATTTACTAACAGGCTCTATAGAGTGCTTGCGCTTAGTTTGCTGTACAGAGTAAATGGTGCACACAGTTTACAGATTGATACTATCCGTCTTGTTTAAATTAAATTTCTTATTTTGTTAATTATATTGTTTTAATCAGTTTTTATTATTCCAGTTGTAGTCATTCTAAAAGAAAGAAATATTAATTAAATACTAAACACGAACTATTTTATAGGAGAAACTATTTTTTGCTGTTGGACAATATTAATTATAAGGCATTCAGTTAAATTTCGTTCTATGCTCAAACAAAGCCTGAATTTTTACTAAACGGTATTAGGAAATTGTTCATAAAAATGCTTGAAACCAAAATGGCGTCTTTCAGTTCCGTCTTATTAACATTTAATATTATAAGTTGATGCTCTTAATGAAATACAGCAATAACATATTCCCATTCCAAATTTCACCTTACAAAATACAATGTTTTAGATACGTACATTAAAAAAATATTTTATTACATTAGAAAGTTGTATCTAAAACTTTTGTGCTCTATGGCCTCTATTTGGCAACAGAGCGCACTGAAACAAGGATAGCGCTCATGTCTGAAATCGTGCATTGGAAAAAGAGAGTAAATGCCCATTACAACAGTACACTGCAAAATAAGGATAAGATCTCGCTAAAACGAAATAACTGATTATTGTACGCTGGTGACTACAACCCACATGATAAATATGCCAAATTATAAACGACTACAACGAGCGCCTGATCGAGAGGAAAAAAAGATACTTAATTAAGCAATATCTGAAAGCTCCAGCGCACTCTTTGATAATCCAAGATGGCGGATCATAATTCCCCTTATTTTTTAAGAGTGCACCTGCTCCACTTCTCGCCCGTATCTTGTATACTGTGAAACATTAAAAAAAAAGTTTTTCGAAGTATTCATGGGACGAGGGAAGCTATGCGGGCGAATACGGGCCACGTGGGTGTTCGTTCGACTATGCCCCCCCCCCCACCCCTTCTCCTCTTCGTACTTCCCCCTCTACTGCAATCCCAGGGCCCTGTATCAGGAACGAGACAGGCGCGCGATTTATGCGCGCACAGACGGCGGCTGAAGGAGATTGCCGGATTTTCGGGCCTGTCATATCCGGCCGGGGACGCGGCAGGAAATTTATGGCCGTGGGAGTTTTTGTTGGCGGGGAAAAGGGGGAGGGGATTAATCTGAATGAAAACAATCGGAGATAGGCGCGAAAAATGAGAGAATGGGGTGTTTGGGAGGAATAAAAAAAAAGAGAGACCTGGTTTATGGCGAACGCGGCGGCTTGTAAAATGGACGACGTTTCTGTGCGTGGCGTCGCGGTTCTGCAGCGCTGGGCTTCGGTGAAGTTCTATTTGCCAACAATGGAACCTGTGCCGCGTATGAAAATAGGTCCGTGAGTTTCAATTAACCACGCAGGATAGCAGCTGATGTTAATTTTGTGGTATTTTTTTATGCCAATGACGGGAACCCCAACACAAGAACAAAAAGGTTTATTTATATTTATATATATATATATATATATATATATATATATATATATATATAGTGGTAATAATATGCAGGGTATTCCCGAGGTTGCCTTTACGTTCTTCTTATAGTGATTTGTGCAATGGGGAAGATTGATTTACAACTTTTTTTTTTACATACGCCATTGCTAGTTTGCACTGTATTTCACAGAGAAACCAGAAACCTCAAGAAAGGACAAAGAGAAGAATCCACAAACACACAGAAAACAAGCCAAACTCAGCCGATGTCAAATGTTTAAATCCGTTGACAGCACAGAGGATTCCGTGGAATAAATTACACAGAAAAAAAATTATCACTTCACAGACGAACATAGTGGGCTAACAATGACAAGACAATGCAACAAAACAGTAAATACAGACAAAAATACAGTTGCAAACAGACGAACTCAACGTTGATACTAAACATATTATCTGGAAAACATAACGACAACACAGCGCCGCACACGTGAACCAAGCGATGAAACTAAACATAAATATTTGATATAACAACGACGAAAGCACAGACGAACACAGTTTAGGCTTCATAAGACAAAACAGTTGCATGAGTCTAAACAGATTTTCTGGACAACACACATAACATCTAAAGTTTTACGTACGTGAGGCAAAGGGCCCGTTCACGATTTCAACCCTCGACATAATTTATATTTCGGGTATCAAATCGTTCATAGTCCATCGTTCTTTATCATGCAAGTCCTATCTCCTTCCCGGTTTCCGTTTTTTTATTCTATGTGCACAATTTACCACTTGAAAGTGGTTAAATTCAAATTTTCTGCGATTTTACTGCAGGAGAGAGAAAATCTCACATTTTTATGGAATTTCTGAATAGTCATAAGTTCTGCATTCTCGAAAGTGATCACAAACGAGTGCATTGGGTGGGGAAAACAAGTTATTTCCAATGAAGGCCTCTGACGAATGTATTCCCTTAATGTTAGGAATTTTTCCGGTATGCCAATGTTTCAGTTGTTTTAGCACCTTTTCTTTTTCTTGCAGCGACCTCACTGGCCATGGTTTTCCTTGTATCAAAATACTCATCACAACTCCGCTGATCTTCCTTCTTGTGTTCTCATTCCTTATGGCTATGAACATATGAAGTGTTGGCCAATAAAACGTAAGCGACAAGATATTAATTAAAATTATTTAATCGCGATAAAATATGACCCGATTTAACACACAATGTAAATTTTGTGTCATTATTTCAAGTTAGTTTCCATAATATATGTTTGGGTGTCAAAATATTATATACTTGTATTTATTGTACGTGTGTTCTAATGAATATAGATAGGCACATGTATGCATAATGATATGTTATATCTAATTTTATACAATACTAGCTGACCCGACAGACTTTGTCCTGTCATTCAATTCAAACTGGAATACTATACTAATAATAATAATTTCTACTGTTGTATATTTTGATATTGTATATGTTTGTATTTTTTATTATCTCTTTAACATTGTTTATTGTAATGCTTGTTGATACACAACATTGTTAGTTTTATTTCCTGGCGCGTAAATAATTAATGCTGATGTTTTTCCGACACGGAAACAGGCAACATACAGTTAGTCATGTGGAAAACATGGATTTTCAAGATTAATGCCACAAACACTTAACGACTGCCCTTGCGATTTATTAATTGACATTTCAAATGCAAGCCGCACTGGAAATTGTAACCGTTTAAAGTCGAATGGCATGTCGTTCGGAATCTTAGGGATGCGTGGAATCAAAACGTCTTCGCCTTTATACTTCCCTTTTAAAATTGTGGCTTCGATGACGTTGTTCATTAATTTCTTCACCGTAAGCCGAGTGCCATTACAAAGACATGGCTGGTTTATTTTTCGTAACATTATGATTACCGATCCGATTTTTAGTTGCAGATTATGAGGTGGTAATCCGGGAAATTCCAGGGAATTTAACAATTCCGTTGGGTAGTTGACAACATCATCTTGGTTAGTAACGGAATCAACCGATTTGTATGTCATCAATTAGCCAGATTTCTTACTTTGAATTTGAAAATTCATTTCGTTGACATCAACGTTTTTTGCGCAGCCAATATAACACGTTCACTTAACCAAACATGATTTTTGTAATTTTCAGCAATGTTTGGGAAAACCATCTCGATGAGCTCGGTCTTTGATTCAGAAAAGTGACAAAAATTTGCAGGGAATGTAATGTATCCAGACGATGTGTCAACAGGAATTTTGCCATTACCAATTTCGAGCAATTGTTTGGAAAATACTTCACTAGATTCGTCATTTTGCAATACGACTCGTATATTCATATTTAATTTTAGTGTCTTGACGTATTTCCATAAAATGGACGACTTCAAACAAGCATTAAGTTCGTCGGCTGGCGTTGATCGAGGCATACTGGCAATGTTTGTCGAAAATCACCTGTCAATAGAATCATCGCTCCACCAAACCGGTTTTGGTTGTTTCATAAATCTTTCATTGTGCGGTCTAATGCCTCCACAGATTTTTTGCGTGCCATCGTGCATTCATCCCAAACGATTAATCTGCTTTGCTGCAACACTTTGGCCATCGCAGAATTCTTCGAACGGTTGCAAGTTAGAGTTTCATTAACTTGCATTTTCAACAGCAATTTGAGTGCTGAATGAGCTGTTCGACTGCCTTACAAAGAGCAAAGAGTATATAACGCTGGGGCTAAGGTTACATTAAAAGAGTTTATAATAAAGGTAGTCGTTAAGTTTTCTTAAATTTTCTAAGTTTCTGCGCAATTTTCTTAATTTTTTTTTTAATGTAAGAACCTTCTACGAAGTATTAGAAAACATTAAAAAAAAAAAGATTGATGAAATCGGCAAAGCCGTTCTCAAGTTATAGCATGACCAAGAGAAATAGGCGTTCATATATATATATATATATATATATATATATATATATATATATATATATATACGTATATACTTGCTCACATATTATTTTAATGTAAAAGTGTTTACATATGCAATAACAAATAGTTAGATACGTACGTATTACATATACCTATTCACAGATATTTGATGCATATATATATATACACATATATACATATACAAAGTTACCACATCGTAAATTTCAGTAAAAAAAATTACATTTTTAAAGTAAGGTACTTTTCAAAGTATCCTCCGCTGCTCTTGCTGATAGCGCTTTAGGTACCTCGTTCCCAAGAATAATTTTCGCATGAATGCGCCCTTCGCGAATCCCCGCTGTTGACTGCCTTATCGCACGGCGGCCCTTATCCGCCGCGCTGTCGGACGCTAATGGCCCGCCATCAGAGCCCTTGCGCGCACATTACCGCAAGTTTCGAGTTGGGGGAAACCTCCCGCTTGAGAGGTTTGAGAGGGGGATTGCGTATTGTGTATGATAAGAGTTTGGGATATAGGCATATAGTGGGTGCACCTACGGGAGCTAGGACGACCAGCAACTCTTAAGGGGCCCGTCTAGTCGTGGTGTATGTGTGTGTGTTAGTGAGGCGGGATGGTGAGCGCCATGCTCGCTGGTGCTTCTAGTGCGGTGTCGCCTCAGAGCGCAAGGCTCTGAACTGGCGCGCAGTCTTCTCGTCCATAGGACAACTGTGAAATTTGAGCGATGACCGGAACATTGTATGGCATAGAAATGAAGGTAAAACTGTGATGCAAGTCCCTTAAGTGCTTTCAAGAATCTGTACCGGTGGTTTTATGCCTCAAAATTACTCTGAAAAGACGACTTTTTAACTCTTCTAAAAATATAGTTTAAAAACTTAATCCCAAATCAAAAGTTCTTTTTTGGGCCTCAGAGAATCCTGAAATGCTTTTAGTAAACAGACCCCACTCGGATATCTTAAGTGGTTTTAAAATCGCGTTGTTTTTCCTGAAGCTCTGCACACAGTGTGTGTGCCTGGGCAGACAGTGCCCTTAAGACGTCAATCTATTGTGAATAGTAAGTAATTTTTGTCGAAATATAATTTTCTTTTAATTATTCTTGCAATGCTGAAGATTGATTTATAATATTTTTATGAACCTACGCCATTGCTGGTTTTCACTGTGTGGCATAGAGTTTGTAGGAGAAACCTATGTTTTTCTAGTGTCCAATATCAGTCTGTTTGTGCTTGATGACGGGAACAAATGTCAGTTCCCGAAACGTCGCAACTGTTGTGTCTTAGGAAGTCTTCTGTGTTCGTCTTTGTCGTTATCCTTGTGTTTTTACCTTTGACATCTGTTGAATTTGGTTTGTTTTTCTGTATGTTTGTGTATTCATCTTCCTTGTCCATTATTGTGGTTTCTCCATGACATACCGTAAAAACCAGCAATAGCATATGCTCATAAAATTGTTTTAAATTGAAATATAATATGAGTATATATATTCGATCATACAGTTTATAATTTTACTAATGTAGCTAATTTTTTTATTATTATTTTTAAAGTGAGTGTTGGAACAGAAATACACTATTTTGTTTTCAGCAGTTTTCAAGCAACGCTTTTTTCTATTGCTTAATTGATAAAATTTGGCTTCTTTAAAGCATAATTTATAATTTGTAATTTAATGGACTGCATGAAGTGACTGACTGCTACAAATAGTTCCTCCGGTGATATCATTGACGTTTAGTATTGACTTCAGTTTTGGGAACGGCTATAGCTGTAATAATACTGTCAATAAACTATATGTTGGTGCCTGTGGAAATGTGTTTGTTAGTGATCTCTGCCGTAACTAAGGGAAATTTTCTATTCTAAACGTTACAGAATTGTTATGGAATTAAAACTGATGAAACTAATATTGATCTTACCTGTTTATCTCGCCCTCTTAAAGCACTATAGTTTGATGGAAAAAAAGTGTAACATTTAAAACAAAATACAATTTAAATGACATAAATACATGTATAGTATAACCAATGGTCTCGCATATATTAAAGTTATTAAAAAATTGTTCGCATTGCTCAGAGAAATTACAGCTTTCACAGACTTTTTTTTTACCTTCATAGCCCAGTTACATCCATCGTGGGTCCTTCGCCAATTCAGAGTTTCGCAAATTCTCGGTGAGACTGCCTGGATTGCGTCAAATATCCTAGAAATTTTTTGAGCTTTTCCTACACTCAAATTGTTCGACGGAAGCCAGGGCCATACAACTTTGCAAACACCGTTTAAGTTGCGCTGGCAACTTTTTTTTTCTCGGTGGCTTCGTGACGTATATGGCCGACTGTAATTGGAAGGATTGAAGGAATGAATGAATGATTGAATGGATGAATGAATGAATGAACGAACGAACGAATGAACGAACGAACGTGTTGGAATTTAAAACATTTCGTCGACGTGACTAGGGCCCACGGCGGATGAAGAGATGCGAACGGTGCAGTGACGGAACGCATCGGTGTAGGGCACTATAAAGATAGGGCATTAACGGCCACTTTTTTTTTTGGTCTCGCGCGAGAAGGGACGCCGACTCAAGGCCTAGCTGGGCCGCGCAGCGGTAAAATTAAACTCGCCACTGCGAAGAAACCAACCAACCAAACTGCATATAAAATTTAAGGTTCTGTTCCTTAAGGTGCATAGCCTCCAGTGGTTACGTTTTTAACATCGCAGTCTATGTTATACGGCAGCAAAAAAAAAGTTCACATTGCAAAAAGTGATTTGGTTAGTTTCTTCACAATGACGATTTTAATTCTACCGCTGTCTACCACCATTCCCACTCGCGAAAAAAAAAATAATCTTGATTTCTCCCCGTTGGTAATCTAGCGGGATCATCTTGGGAGGAGACAAGGATTACTGACTTTGACGACAGAGAGGGGAAGGCTATTTCGGCGCGGAAGGCGCTGTTTTGCATGTGGGATAGTTCGGTGCCAGGGTGCAGGCGTCGGGGGCGGACGCCTCGCAGTAAATGAGAAGGAGGGAGGGAAAAAGGGGGGAGGGGGTGGGGGATGTTGGCTTGGGCTACATGAATATTGATGGCGACATGATGACAGCCTTGTTTGCGCGGCCGTAATGGATTGCAGGCGAATCATGGCATAAGCATTCCCCCCTCGACTCTACCACTTTTCTTTACCCCCTCGACCTAAACCTCGGCAGTCGGTAAAAACGTTATCTGCCCGCCTGGCCTGTCGCAAGCGCGGGTTTGTTTTTGTGGCGTGAAAGGAGAGATGAGGGATCGAGAAAACGGGGGGGGGGAGGAGGAAAATAACTGATGAGATCGTTAGCTAAGCTCGTCACTATGCCCGTCGCAAAGCAATTTCTCATATCACGTTCGTTCATTGCGACACATATTTCACAAGCTGTGATACAGTCAGTTCCACGCATCTTTACGACTTTTATATAATTTTGAAGTATTTTCCTTCATTTTTTACCTATTAAGGGGCCCGCCTACCTGGTCACACAGACGGTGTGCAGAGCTTCAGGAAAAACAACGCGATTTCAAAACTACTCAAGATATCCGAGTGGGGCCTATTTACGAATAGCATTTAAGAGTTCGCTGAGGACCGAAAAGTACTTTTAATTTCGGATTAAGTTTTTAAACTGTATTTTTAGAAGCGTTAAAATGCCTAAAACGCGTGTTTTCAGAGTAATTTTTAGGCATAAAACAATCAGTACAGATTCTTGAAAGTACTTAAGGGGCTTGCATAACACCTTTATCTTCATTTCTCCGCCATATAATGTTACGGTCACCGCTCAAATTTCACAGTTATCTTGTGACGACGAGACGAATGCGCGCCAGTTCAGAGACTTGCGCTTAGAGGCTATACCGCGCTGGAAGCACCAGCGAGCGTCGCGCTTATCATCCCGCCTCACTAACACACATACACCCCTGACGAGGCGGGCCCCTTAAGGGCGCCGTCTGGCTAGAGAGTAAACGCGTGACCGCGTACATAGCATGTCGTTCTTGCTCGGAGCTGAGTGGCGACATTCGGAACTACTCTTATCTCCTCCTTCTCACTGCCCCACCCCACCAGTACCCACCCTCCTCCCCACGCCGACACTGCTGGCCAGATAAGAGCCGCCCTGCCGCCTCTCCATGTGTCTGAATCACTCTGCGTCCTTTAGTTTACCGTAGCCGGCGTGCCAATTGCATATATGTTTAGTGTAGCGATATAGCGAAATACTTATTTTAATGGTTGATAGTAACGTGTTAACACTAAGTTATTGTGTATATGTCACACAGACAAATGTGACTGCATACGTAAAAAATAATTCTGACTGAATTACTGACTTAGAAATACATGTCTGGACACTACTTTACATTGATGGTTGATTACAATGTGATGTTTTCCCGGTTATTCGAAAAACTACTTGAAAACCTCTATGGTGCCACCAGTACAGTCACGCTGTGAATAAGCATTTTAATTTACATATATTTAATTCCAAAAATGTTTAACTTTTGAACTTTTTGTTAATTTTTATCGGTTACTAAATTAACAGCATTTCTGCACCAAGGGCGCGGGCAGTTTTATTCAGTCACAAGGGTGTCAAAAATAAGTAGGCAAACAGGTAAATTTCCAGACTAAAATCAGTAGTAGGGATATTTTAAATACAAATAATTTAAAAGGCACACATTTTTACTAACGGCTGTTACATTTTGAGTTTTGATAATGGAATTTTTTTTTGTTAAGTTTAAGAATGTTTGGTATGAAATAAAAAGTAGATAAGTTTTAAAAAAGTTTGATAACAAATGAAAAGAATCTAAATCATCAAAGAAAAATATTTATTCAATAATATTAATTCTTCAAATAACAAAATAAAAATATACTTTACATCAAGAAAGATTTTCTTCAAGGCAGCTGCAAAATAAATTTTTGTCATTCAACTTTCTTCATAAGCACTGCACTACACAGTTTTTCCAGTATGACAAATTGAGTAAACGAAATCCATCCCTCTCGGCACAGACTACAGGTTTAGGTAGATTTCGAAGTACCTATCACTTCACGAAATGTTCAAAAAACTTCTATAAACTTCTGAAACTTTTTAAGCATCCTGTACGTTCTACAATATTCAAAATTGATCGAATGAACACTGTCTTATTCCATGGCCCAAAACTATTTTAAAAGATTTAGTTCAATTCATACAGGACTGAATAACATAGAATGTATTTCATATTACGCCTACGCATTTATTACCTTCTAACACTACTTTTCATACCTTGCACTAATAAGTGGTCACAAAATAATTTGCTCTGGATCATTGTTTATGATAATATGAAGATAGTAAAAAATAAATTTCAACATATTTTATAGGAACTATAAAACTTTTTTCAACCTCTGTTATAACTGTAAGTAGTTCGTCGTAATGACAATTGTTTCAGCCAAAGGTTTTGGATAATGTTTAGGAATTTTGCAATAAATTAATTCATTTTTGATAGTATATCAACTAAAAAGTTCTGTTTTTTTTTGTCTTTTAACCATTTTTATTCCCACGGCTTGCAGTAATGGCTGGTTACATAATATTTTACTTCATATAAACGTTCTTGACAAGATATAGAAAGTTAAATAAAAATATGAATGACTTTGATAATGTAGGTACATGGTACGGAAGTTTTGTTTAGTTCTTTTTATCTCCACATGACATTTTTTTTTCAACTTCTTGTGGTCTAATCAAAAATTGTTTTCGACTAAAGTTTTAGATAAAAAATAAAAATATACAGTTAACATTTATTATGTAATTAATTTTTTAAGGGTTTTACCATAAATAAGAACGTATTTAATATTGTACATGGTATGGGAATTGAGTTTTTTTATATTTCTACCCTTGCTATTTACAACCCCTTCAGCAATCGTTTGGCTTATCAAAAATTGTTTCAGACAAAAAATTGTGTTAACAATTATAACATTTACAAACAATACCAACAGATTTGATTATGTGTCTACTAAGGAAGATACGAACTTTTCTGTCCTCAAACTCATGTTATTGCATGGTTGGTAGTATCAAAAGATGTATTCAAAGGTTTTTGGTATCACTCCTACGAGTTATAATACGTTCAAACGATGCAATATTTGTCATACTATGGGATTTAAAGCGATTGTTAAGTTAATCAAAACCTTCCCCATTTTACCCCTTTGGTGGGCTTATGCTCATTAAATAATTCGACCAAAATTTTATTACTATATTTTATTTATCAGTTTGGAAATGATTTGTGCACAATTAAGGCAGTATCGTGTCCATAAATTATATATGTATATACACACACGTTTGATTTCACGATGGCTTCGGTATCTATAGAACATTAAACGAAAAATTATCTTAAAATTTTCCTGCAGTCGCACTTTGGAAACGCCTTCAATAACAATAGGTAGTCTTTCTTCGAAATATACCTAAGAATCCACAAACCAAACAAAATATAAGAAGAAAATAATGCATAGAGATACCCACAAAATTAAATTTTTGAATGTATTTACATACAGTCCAAAAATAAACATTTTTTTTAAACAATGTCCACACCTTTACTTTCTTATTTATGCAGATACCAATTTTAAATGTTATGTTTGAAATCACCTTCTGCATTCAGTTTTCTCAAACTCACCACACACATATGCACGAGCACATTTAAACTGGTTTTCTTATTAAACATCATTTCCCAATCAGAATGACACTTGGAATATTACCTGTATAAATACTAGTCCTATAAAAAGTACATTGTAAAACCCAATATTTAAGTTGAAATTAAACCGCCGTGTTTTCTAAATATCTTTATTGAAGGACTACATCATGACACGTTAGTGTGGTTCTGACAAATAAAATGTAAGATTGAGCAGCGAGCTTGATAACATCTTCAAAAACTTGTTTGTAAATATCGTAAATACTTTCAACCCATTACAATCCCTCTGCTTATGAATGTGTTAACTCACTATCACCGTTATGGATAGAAATTCCATAAGGTTTTTGTTTCCTTCTTAAATATCTATATGTATGTTATTTATAAAAATACTTAAAATATAATTTTTAATATTGTTCTTCTTACATAGTCCACAGACATACTGAACAAAATTGCTAGCTATTATTTACTTAGGTTCTCTCTTATGCATGGGCGCAATTCTGTAGGATTTCCAGGGGGGGCCCGTGAATTCTGTGGTTTAAAAATTTTGCGCTAGAGGTCAACCGAAACAAGTCTTCTCTGGATGATAAGCTCGTATGTTATACACTTAATTTTTACGTAAGTGATATTAACAATAAAGCAGAGCAACATATGTTTTAGTAATTATTAATTAATGACTATAAGAAATGATCTCTCAAACATGTTTGAATAATTTGCTAACCTAAATACATAAAATATCCATGAAAAAATTTATTAAAATAATATACGTTAATATAACGCTGTCCTTCCGTCTGTATGTCCGTCTGCCACCAGGCTGTATCTCATGAACCGTGATAGTTGGACACAAATACTAAAAACATAGTAAAATAAATATTTAAGGAGGCTCCCATGCAACCAACGTGATTTTTTGGTTCGTTTTTGCTCGATATTGAAAACGGCAACAGGTAGACGCTTGAAATATTCACAGAATATTTAGTTATATATTCACTTTAAAATAAATGATTAAATTAAAATAAAACAAATATTTAAGGGGGCTCCCATACAACAAACGTGAAAACAGAATATAATTTCACAAATGATTTATTTCTGTTGCCGCTATAACAAGAAATTCTAAAACAGAATAAAATAAATATTTAAGTGGGGCTACCAATCCCATACAACAGACATGATTTTTTTGCCGTTTTTATAGATAATGGTACAGAACCCTTCGTGCGCGAGTTCGACTCGCACTTTGTCGGTTTTTTTTATGCCACATCACATAATTACTGCGATTCAAATGCTGTTCGTGAAATTCTTTGTTCACAGTTTTTGATGCGCCCTAAAAACCCAAAGCTCCAAAGCTAATAAACGGATAAACATCAAATGAACGAATCATATTAAAACCCTTAAAGACTATTTTATTTAGTAAAGGCATCAACCAGGTAAAAAAGAAAAAAAACTTAATGACACAAATGAAAAATCTCGGAGATAGAACTATGAAATGTATCCTACAGCTAATTGAACCACATACATTTCTCGGCTTATTTTTAGTATAATCAGTATTTTGGCAGTGAATATTATTTAGTTAAAATATACCGCTTGATTAGTTATTAAAGAGACGCGTTTGCTTCCTTATTAACTTAAATACGGATGTGTAACGTTTAAATACTTCTTTCTCAATCTTACTTCTGTTTACTCGTGCAGTGTTACAGTTATCAAATAACAAATGTTATAAAGTGATTATCGGCCATGAATTGTGAAAATTATCGTTTGATAATAAAAGGGGAGTGATTTTAAATTCCATATTGACGAGGAAAAAAATTATTCCCTGTATATTCACATGTAACGTACAGAGCAGCTAGCCTTACAGAATGGAGATGAGCTAAAAAAATTCCAGAAAATGGTATATAAGTTTCAGTTCGTAAATAAACTAAATTCTGCTGTAATTACTGTTAAAGTATTAAGTTGTTTATTTACTGGAAAAAATAACGTTACATAATCACTTAAATAAAATATATTACCTAAATAATAGTCACTACTTATAAAACAATCAAGCTTACCAGGTGAGAATCATATTCTGTTTTCCGTTTCTTCCGTGTCACGAAATTATCCATGTTGATGTTTGCCAAGAAAGCAGAAGACTGGCGCACACGAGAGCAAAACCACTTTAAAAACAGACTACCTGAAACCTATAATACTGTCGTTTCAGAGGACAAGGTAGTGTGGGTAACAATGGGGAGGAAATGCAAACGGAACCCTATCCTAGCTTCGTCCTTTGGAATGAACGGTTTCTAGGAATTAAGGGTTTCAAAGTTCTCACTGGAAAACTCCATACCATGGCTTTCGCAGAAGGGGTAGGGGAAAATAACTACGGAACTCGAAGGTAGGAATGTAAAGCATGTCAAAGTGTCTGTCATCGTTGTAAATAATAATCTGATATATATGTTGTGTACACCATTAACTTTAAAATCACGAAGTGGGCCCCCCCAAGGGGGGGCCCATTAATTCCAGGGGGGGCCCGGGCCCCCCTGGCCCCCCCGGGATCTACGCCCATGCTCTTATGGGAAGATTGCGGGTGTATCTTGGGTCCACCAACTCTGGCAGTAATGAATTCACGTAGAACTGTATAATTTTATCTTCCATTAAACGTTTCCAGAGATGGTCTTCTTTTGTGATTTTCTGAAAAAGCATTCCTTTTGGAGTCCAAACGACAAAAAGGCATAATTGGCGACCTGTAATATGGAGTTGTCCCGGAATTTGGTACATGTACACATGACCGATCTTGAGATGCATTTTTCCATCCTTCTGATCACAAAAATTAATTTTTTTCTCCAGAATTGCCGTTTCAGGAAGCATAGTCTTGGCAGTTGCAGGGCATTTTATTTCAATGATGCCATCACTACCAATGAGCCCATCAGGCGATGCTGCTATAAATTGTATATTTTCGTCAATGAAAAGTCCTGAAGGAATTATGACTAAGCCCAGCTCCTGTTCCAGCTGAGTGACTGCATGAGGTTTGTTCTCAATTCCATATTTAGTTGCTTTGTTTCCAGAGAAGGTTGAATATTAAACAGATTGAACTGTTTTAGAGTGCGGTGTTTTTCTCTCATTCGACATATTTTTCCGAAATTTGAAGCCGTCAGACGCTTTGCTCTTTCACATTTCCACAAGATACAGTGCCTTTGTCCAGTGGTTGATGACTGTATATCCTGAATTTTTTTGCTGTCACACTGCAGTGCTCTCAAAAATTCTTCTTTCTTCTTTTCGTATTCTTCAGGATTCATATCTGGTATCTGAGAAACATTGCCATAATGTGAGTCTTCTGAGAAGTTAATTTTCTTTTTAGTCTTCTTTGTGGGGTTTTCCAAGCGCCTCTTTTTTTCTTTTTTCAGCAGAATTTTTTTTGCTTTTAAATATTTTTTTGAATATTCACCAGGACTGTGATTTGTGAATTTTTTGTGAATTTCGGCATGTTCGTTACCATCTGCATTGCATGAAATCACGGTAAGTTTACTTCTGGTAAGGTATCCACCACGGAGAGAAAAGCTGACTCTTTTACCACTAACAAACGTTGCAACTGTATTATTAAAATACTCAGCTCTATTTGTTGTCATGTTTTTCAAGAGACTTTCTGCATGATGGACTACCAGATTATTTGCTGACATTATTTCATCCCACATGCCCATACTTTTCATACTTGGAACTATATTCTGTTCTGTGCTTCTAGAACCATCACAATAGTATTCTCGTTCACTGCACTTTGAATGGTCCCCGAATACATGAAATGGTCCATTGTGAATATCACTCCGTAATTCCTTTACACGTTCTTGTTCAGTTATTCCTCCGACAGGGGGAAGAGAAGGAGAAGTGCCACTATCGCCCTGAGCAGGCAAGGCCTCCCCCCCCTCCCCCCGTCATCATGCCGCGCCTCCGCGGCGGGAGAGATAGCAGCTGGCTGCCGGTAGGAATACAGAGGGCGCCACGAGGTGGCTAGCAGTTTCGCCCGTGCATACGTTTACCTTTATTAGTGCCTCAGAAGATTTTCCGCGGTGACATGCCTGTTTAAATGAAGGAATCAATGCAAGAAGGTACAGGGCGCGTCTGACTGGTGAGTTCCTTAAATTCTGACGATTTTTACTGCACAAAAAAATAGGTTGAAAAGAGCTATTTTCGTGATATTGGCGGGGTCGCAAAAGTGTTAAGGTGGGTATGAAACAACTTAAATTCACCAGACCGACGTCGAATGTTCTTTTTACTCCTTTCCTTCCCAAACAAAAATTGAAAATCTCAAGTTCTTTCTAAAGGAGAGATATAGAGGTAAATGTCTACAGTGGCTTCCTTCCATCGTCCAGACGGCGCCCTTAATGTGCAAGAAGACTAGCAGGAGGAGGAGAAAAGACTAGTATCAACAATGGAATATACTAATTTCCCTGAATTATTATTGCAAAAAAAAAAAAATTGACTTAGACTTGCAGTGCTCGGGACACAAATAATAATTTTCTGTACTATATAATGAAAAGACTCCGATAAAAGGTAAAAAGGTTCGAAAAAAAAAATACTAAACCCCGGCTTTGAACTTGATTTTCGACAAGGAATTTAATTAAAATACTGCCTATCTTCTTAAATTTCACTAAACAGTTAATACTTTAACGTTTCAGTGTAAGCTTTCCTTCTGTAGAGAATTCGAACAACTGTTGCCGCTCGCGGAAGTTATTTTCTCAAGTTAGACGTCATTTTGCTACTTCCTTTCTCGCAATTTCTTTTGAGCGTGAATTATAACTTTGGTATGTAAGCACGAATTAACATAAATAAAATAACCTTTTTGGATTTTTATTCCGGTATTGAATTTATGCAATGTTTACTTTTTACAAAAATTCTTTAATTTTACTTCTAAAGTTGCGAAAACGTTTCTTAGAATGTAAATGTTTAAATACTGCTTAGTAGAAATGTATGAGATTTTAACTTTTTTAAGTACTATCTATAATTTGTTTTCTGTGTATAATTATGTTTAATTTAGCTGTATCCGCAACTTCGTTCGCTTGGATTGACTAATTTGCACATGTTATTTAGATATAACAATTAGACAGTTATTGTTTATGAATCTGTACACTAAAGTTACAGTTACATTTGAATTGTCCGTTAAGCTACATCTTCGTTATTAATTTCAAGTGCAAGCACAACCAATGTAGTGAAATCACTAACTTGAAAACATGCTAGTGAATCACATACTTATTCCTAAGCTGTGATAAACTGAACTAATTAAAAAAAACCTTAACAATTTAAAAACTTAAAAATTCACAATGTTTCAAGTTAATGCATAATATCTATGTATCAAATTTACGCACTAATAAGGTTTTTTTTTAAGTTAATGCATTTGAATTATTTATTAATTTAGCATTCAATATATTATTTTAAAATTAAAATAATGATAGTGGTTTTTGCTTATAGATTTTGTTATATAATTATCATTATCTTCTGAAACATTCGAGGTATCACAATATAATCAAGACTTAATTAATACTGGAGTACCTCTCTTTTTTTTTTTTTTTTTTTTTTTTTTTTTTTTTTTTTTTTTTGCATTTCAAGTCAGGAACATCAGCAGTTTTTGGGTTAAAATATTTCTTACAGACAGGAAAAAAAGAGCCATATTGTGGTTTGTTAACCTAAATTATGAACAGTTTCACACTTAAATTTTATCAATTTGTCTTAATTGTGAAGTTATTTACAACATTTCTTACTCTGTTACATTCTGGATTACGGTAGTCACATTTTGGAGTAGAATCTCACGTGTCGAATACACTATTCGAAAATGCTTGATTTCTCGCTAGGCATAAAAGTTTAGCACTTAATTTTAAGATCATTTGATGGGTTTGCATAAAAATAATAATCACACGCAAAGTTTTTTAGTATTGAGCGGGTAATGACCACTCAGAATAGACAAAAATAATAAGCAAATAATTTTGTATGTATATAATTATTTAATCATTTGTCAAAGACTGAAATAATTCAAAAACATATAGTTCTCTATGGGACAATTGCATAGCAGCAGTAATGCAAACAGACTGCAAAGACTATTATTTTAACTTTAATTCATATAGTTTGTCTATGCAATTTCATTTTATTTTCTCATTGTTCATGTTAACTGTTTTAATGTTACAATTTTGTTTAGTTTATAGTTCGTTATAAGTGTTTCTCATTTTCAGATTGATAGGAACTATGACCCCAGGCCATAGTAAAATTTAATTAGAAAATCAGATTATAAAGAAAGTTTGGAAGAAGAGAGTCTAAAAAAATGGCCTGATAGAAATGTGAAGTAAATTTCATTACCAGTATAATTTTGAGTGTTGCAAGCATATTAATCATGGAAATCATGGTATTTCATACTGAATTAAGGCCTCAAGATAAAATTAAATGATTGCGATAATATTTGTGATGAATATAATTATTACTACGAGCGTGATTGATATGCCTAAAGCTAGGACTGAGGTGAGCTGAATATCTTAACCATTTCCGAATATTAGCTTGACCAAATATCTTGTGTGGTCACAGAAATTGACACTATTGAAATAGTCACAAATAACTTTGTTTCTCCCCATAACTTGTGTTAAAACTAGTGGTCCTATAGATTATATGATTATCTAAATCTATCGAACTGAAGCCGAGGTACAGTCTATATATGAGAATATTACGAACCCAAATTCAGTTTCTTAATAATTTTCAAAAACAATAATATTCAATAAGACTTGAACTTTTGTTAGAAGCCGGACCCAACATAACTTCCTGTAATTATACCTACAAAGTATAGTTTAAAGCATGTGTTTGGTTCCTTTTATTATTGATATGCGTTGTGTGTTGTGCATGTCAAAAACAGTAATATAAATATTCTGAAATTATAATTTATCAAAACCTACTTGTGTTCTAACATCACTGATCAGTCAGCTGTAGAACTAAGTATTTATATATATATATATATATATATATATATATATATATATATATATTTATTTATTTATTTATTTATTTATTTATTTGATCACAAACACTTTTACTATTCACCTATTTGACACACCCACATGCAAACCCCATTTATATATATCCTTTATATAAATAATAATTATGCAAGAGGAACTCTAAATACTCACTGCATTGTAATTGCACACCACCAGAACACACCTCTACAGTATTCTGTAGGTTAGAAAAGTGCAATTCACTTCGCAACGCCTGAAAGTAGGCAGAACGCACGTTACATTTGTATGTTGTGTTGCCTAGCATCGTAGCTAAGCTTTTGCGCTAAACTGCTCTACTGTGTATGAGAGTGTGTTACATAAATGCACGGTTGAAAAGATTGATAAGCAGATTTTTTAAAACATGGAAGAGTCTCTGTATAAATGATTATATTACAATATTTACAAGCATACTTAATGCAGTAAAAGTACTCTATACATTTACAACGCTATAAATTTGCTGTTCTTTTAAGTGTGTTGAGAAAACAATGTAAACTAATGTGTCGGGGCAGATAATTTTTCCAGATATTGGCTTGTGAGTTAAAACTCAAAAGTTAAGAGTTTATAAACGTTTCGGTCAATATTGCAGTCGCCATCATCAGGGTAATAGTCTCCTACTAATAGTATGCCAACAGGAACGTTGGTGAACGTTTAACCTCTGACGCGGCTGGACACAAGACAAGAAAAAAGAAACCTCTGGTGTTTGTCGCGTTAGCCTGTGAATTTATATTCCAAACATAATCGCATATTGGCGTTTATTCAATATATCACGTCGTTAAATTATCTTTTTTTTTTCCCCCTTGTTTAACAGCAAAATATACGGATACGCTAGTTCCTTCACTGTTAGAAATTTTCACCTTAATTTTACGAAGTATGTATGTGGTTTACAAATTATCCAGGGATCTTCGTTAATGTACGGTTATCTTCGTAAATTAACGGGTAATGATTTCAATCACATAGATGCACGAATTCACAATAATTATTCGTCGTATATCAACCAAAACATTCAAAACCTTGTTTAATTCAACTGCAGTAATACCCTTCCACCTTGCACTTGCCTGTTCACCCTGCTTACAGAGTTGCACGGGACTCGGAAGTCGGAATACGTCGTTGTTATTACGAAGATACAGGTTTTGAGGATCTCTCCTCCAACCTATTTGATAACCCAGCCTTCATATCCTATAAGGACGAAGATACATGTTTTCGGAGGTCTGAAGGCCAACGCACCCGCCTTCCGCCCCTCCCAAATGTGCGCCCTTTAAGGGTAGATTGGGAGTCTGCTTGCAGATCTGTATAGTCCAGAGCCCCGCCTTACTGAAGCTACCAGATCCAGAAAACATGTCCCCTCCACCACTACAGCACCCGCTGGGCTAGAAGAGTAGCTTCACAGGAACCTGGAAACTGAAATCCCCAGGTGGAGCTACGTCCGGGTAAGGGTTCAAGTCAGGTGCTTCCACAACCCAGCAATTAATTCCTTTTTTTTTGAATCCACTATATGTCCATTATATGTCCATTATATGTTGTATATATGTCCATTATACATTATATTGCCAGACATGCTTCAGCACACTGCTACCCATCAGTAAATCCAGGTATATCCATATTTGGGCACTGTCTACTAGGGCCAGTTCCCGTTAGGGCCCTGACTTACCAGTAGTCAGTCAATTGCTCCTGGTGCGTGCTTTATACCCAGGAGAGCATATGCCAAGTATCTCAGCAGTGGATGAACACTGCGCCGCTAGCAGCTGTAGAAGCTGACGAAGATACATGTTTTCGGACATTTTTTCGGAGGCCCGAAGGCCAACGCACCCTCCTTCCGCCCCTCCCAAATGTGCGCCCTTTAAGGGTAGATTGGGAGTCTGCTTTCATATCTGTATAGTCCAGGGCCCCTTCCTACTGAAACTACCAGATCCAGAAAACATGTCCCCTCCACCACTATGGAACCCATAGTGGCTTCTTAGGAACCTGTAGACTGAAATCCCCACATGGGGCTATATGTAGGTAAGGGTTGACGAAGATACAGTTATCTGAAATTACGAAGAACTCTTCGTTTATTTTTCAGGCTGAGCCGGCAGCCCGACGTAAGAACTTGGATTTTGAAGTGCCCGCCGCGGGACTGCTGATTTCCCCTTCTCTAGGTCCGATTTTTCCTTCCTTACCCCTCCTGTGTTGGACCTGTCCACGCTGCGCATGCAGGGTTACACAGTAGCTTGCCTTGTATGAAACTAGCGTCGTGAGGGCTTACTTTTAAGATCGCTGGTTTCAAGGCAATGTTTTTTCTTTAAAAAGTCCGTAAATTTACTGTATTTTCTAACAGTGCTCAAAAATGGCGTAAAACTCCTGTTGGGCTTAACCGCCTCGCTTCAACTGTCTGTTATGCAACGTGTGCCACGGAGGTGAAGTGGCACGATCACTGGGCGGGATTTGTTTTTCCCCTGGCGGATCGAAAACAGTTATTTTCCAGCGGAGGATTTCCTCGGAGTACTTACCGTTTCCACCATTTCGTGCTCGTGACGTCACTGCTCCGTCTCATGGGCCCCGTTTCACGTCACGTTCCAGCGCGACAGTCGCCGTAGGGAGTCAGTCACTCCCGCGCTGTGGGTGCACTTACCATTCCATATTCATGATCGTTATGTACTGGCCTAAAGTGTTGTTGACGTCCTATTATGTAAAAATTTAAAACTCCTTCCTCCACGTAGTCAGATTGTCCTTATGCAGCAGTCTGATCTTTATAGAAATTGTTTCGGTTACACACAGGATCTTAAGGCCCCCACCCACCTGTAATTATACACACGGTGCGCAGAGCTTCATAAGAAATCACACCATTTGAATGCTCCTCGAGGTATCAAAGTGGTGTATGTTTAGAAAAAAAAATTACGAACACGCGTGTTTTCAGAATAATCTTCAGGCTTGAAATACCCATTACATATTTTTGAAAGCGCTCAAAGTGCTTGCATTACACCTTCGTCTTCATTTCCTCGACATGTAATGTTATTTATTGTTGCCGCTCATATCACATATTTGGCCTGTGCGCGATGTAAAGTAAAGGCTGTGTGCCATTCCACGGCCTAAATACCGCGCTAAGAAGTACCAGCGAGCGTCGTTGCTTATCATCCCGGGAACACCACATAACGTAGAAAATTCTAAGTTGTGTGTTTCTAAGTTTTGAGTTTCTAAGTTATGACAGCACCCCTATCATCCCGTCTCACTGACACTGATACGCCCCTGGCCAGGCGGGACGTTTGAGATGGTGATGGGCTCCGACCTCACGCGAACGCCGCGCCGACTCGGCGCTCTCGTGATTGAGTCGTGCCGGGGATCGAACCCGCGGCCGCCGAGGAGTTGTGTGGCAGCCAGGAGAGAGGTCGGCGCTGCAGGGCCTTCCCTCCGGGTGGGGGGAAAGTGCTCGCCGCCTTCTCGTAAGACCGCGGCACGTTGCGTGTTCCCACGGCGAAGCCCCTTCGGGCGCGGCGTTCTTTAACCATTCAGGAGGGGTGTTTCCCGCCGGCGACGCAGCCCCGAAGACGGCCTTTGTTGCCAGTGGCGGCGCGGGAGAGGGCCCTGGCAGGGGGGGGGGGTGTAATAACAGAGATAACTTCCGGCGCGCAGCTTCCTGCGCTAGGCGAGCGCCTCGCGACGCTCCCATGCGCGGACAATGGTTCTCTCGGGCTGCAGGTTTCTCGCTCTCCGGTTGAGCGAGTCGTGTTCTCGCACCTACGAGTCTCGTCCTGAGGGGAGAGAGGTACCTGCCATGTTGCAAGCTCTCGGTATAATTGGGACTTGTTCTCACACTCCATGTTGTTGGTTGTATCATTTTCTTGCGATCGCTATTATTTGACGGCTATTACTCAATTCATCACGATAGCTTCCTCGCATTTCATGTTTCGTCTCAAATTTTCTCAGTAACTATGTACTAAATATAATCTAACTAGCTGATACACCCGCGAACACTCGCCCCTCCTCGCGTGTACGCCACTACCGCGCCTCGAATTGGAAAAAAAAATCAAACAATGCAATACTCCTTGTTATATGTACGCAGAAACCATAAACACTGCAAAAGCCCGATGCCACGTAGACGAAGAAAGCATCAACAATGCAATGGCGAACATTTTATCAAATATAATTAAGTTCGGCTTCAATGGGGTGGTTTATCGCGATCTCACTTAGACAGTGACCTTCCTCGTGTTTCGAAGGTCAAGTGTTCAAAATTTTAACTCACTCGGACGAACGATGCGTAAACGCATAAATTGCGAACACACAAACGAACACACAAGCATTAATGTTAAGATGTAAGGTGCCGGTGTTCATAATTAATTATTAACTTCAGTAAAAATACCTTCAGGTAATATCTGGTGAGAAAAATTTGTGACTAAATAACAAATTTAAGAGATCTATCGTGATGAACTTCGAAGAAAAGCCGTTTTTTATTCTAGTGATAATAAAATCAAATAATAATCTCGGCGTGTACTGAGGTGTGCGTTGCACGTGGCTAAACCATTATCGTACATGGTTTGAAACTTAATGGCAACTGCTCTGAGTTGATATGTCTTTGCCCAACACACTCTAATGTCTTGTGGTTGTATCCATCGTGCTTATTTTGAAGTTACTGTTTTAATATACAATTATTATTTTTTGCGTAAACTAAGAATCATTTTCCTTCAACCAAAATATATTAATGAACTGGGAATTTGAACAATTTATATTGCAGTGATCACATATTGTAATATTTCTTGAGAAATTTTCGGATTTATTGTTACACGATAAGGATCTATATTGCATATATTTTATGAAAGGTTTATCGGAGTAGCGGTGGTTGATCGGTCAGCTCGACTGCATTAAATACAGGCGATAAGGGTTCGATTCCAAGCGGGTATAGAAACATGTATTTTTTCCTCGCAAGTTGGAAACGTTGCCGTGGCCGGTTAATTTTCTTTTGTTTCTCTCATTTCTCCCCGGGCCCTATTTCCTTCTTTCCTTCCCCAATTTAATTCCGCCAATACTCCATATGAAATCACACCACCTTCCATCGTATCTAATGGCCGTGTTTATCAAACCTTAATCTTTGAAAACCACCATTAGGTATCATTATTGTTTTAATTGTAATTAAACAACTATATGGTGAATGCAATAGTATTTTAATTAGAATTTCAATTTATTGTTACATCTATGTTGTAACCAGGGCAAAGCCATCGGTGTGGGGTGCATTTTTTTTAATGTAGCAAATAAACGTTGAACATTGCCTTGACACTTTTCAAATAATGTTACACACCAACTACGCTGTTCTCTTACAGCGTTTTTTTGTCTGTTTGTAAACACTGACGCAAACGTGTATTTTGATATGACGCAAACGTGTATTTTTATTGTTTTATGCGCAAATGTGTATTATTATGGTATTATTTTAATATTGATATTTTTACTTAAATGAACAGGATTTCTGTTGGGTTAAGTGTTTGTAATTGGTGCATATTTTTGTTATAAATAAAAATAAATTTTGACGTACAAGGGATGAAAATAAACACCCCTACTAAAAAAAACCTTTGCAGACAGTAATCTGAGCTTTCGTTTTTTTCATTTATATAGTGCTAAGTTAATTATAGCTTATGTACTTTTCATAATTAATGTAATATTTTAAGTTATAGTTTGCGGGAGTGTTGATTTATTCATTGATAACCTGTGCATTTATTAGTAGGGTTGGTAGACGGTCTAATTTTCTCTCTTTTTCTTTTACAGGTAAGTGCTGAAAACTATCGGTGTATCCAAAAGAGGAACCGCCATCTACATGCGTGGCGGTGTGCTGTGGCTGACTCAGAGCCACTTAAAACAGTGCACTCACATGGTAATATTTTATTTTTACTAACTTAAATAGACTGGTTTATCAAAGACTTGGTAGAATTCGAGACACTAACGCGCGTTCCCCCCCCCCCCCCCCCGCCATCCCTTCCCAAATCAATTGTTTGTAGAGCAGTGTCGAAGAGAACAAGGCCATCCGCCCCCTTTTTCACACCCTTGATGCTACTATCACTATATTTTTTTTCTGGTTAAATTAGAGAATGCTTTCTTTTTTTCAATATACGTGTATGTGTGTGTATGTGTATCGGCATTAATACCGCAGAACTTTATCAAATTATGTTCACGGTGTTAAATAATTTCAATTGGTGTGTCAATAAGCATTCTTCAAATGTTTTTTCATCAAAACCCACGTAATTAAAAAAACAGTTTCTATCGTTTTAAAACGTGTAATGAAAGTTGTTATTCTACACATTTGTTTGGAAAATTGTATATTTGTTTAGGAAATTTGGTAGGAAATGAACCATATTTACATGGTAAATTTATCATATGTTAATAAGTTATATTTCATGTATAGGAACGTTATTTTTTTTTGTGCTGTGATCATAAAGTATTTTGAAGCAAATTATTTTTTTCCCGTTCACAGGATTACTTTTGGAAACCAGGTTCCAAAAATTTGTTTGTAATACTACAAGAAATATATTGTAACTTCGTACAACACATGGCTATGGATATTTTATAATATATTAAAGTCGTTTTTTCTAAATAATTCTGAGTAATTCTAACGCAAAAATGCGCATATTTGTATATTTTCATTGATATTTCATCCAAGCGTAATTTAAAAAAAAAAAAAATGGAAAATATAATGAAATATCCGATGATTTAATTTTTTTTTGTTATGCTTATTAAAATGCGAAGTTAATCCTGGAAAGCTCTTCAGGGAACGATTTGCAAATAACTTGTAACTATTGGAAGTACTGGGACAACATGAAACATAAATTCCCGGGCATTTATATTCACTTAAATATTTCTGTTCCATTTTAGAGATTTGTTTTTACAGTGTATCAACTTCACTTCCGGGCGAACCACTTCCGCTTCGTGGAAAACCCTATTAGTGACCTCGACGCCACCCCTTAGCACCCCCCCCCCTCCCAGAGCCCAGCCTCCGAGGTTCCCGTGCGGCGCACACAACCACAGTCTTTCAGGACTGCGCGATGCTTATCGACCAATCCGGCCGACGGAACACTGGCTCTCTGTGTGACGTCTGTGCGCCACCGCTTCCCGACTACCAAAAACCACGAGTCCCTCCCCTTCTCTCCCCAATCCTTTTTTTCCCATCGCCGACCGACTTCCAACTAGAGGTGGGTTGTTACAGCAATTTTCGGTATCTGTTCCAACCTGATACTGATACAGCATTGTACCATGTTACAAGTCTCTGATACTTCTGTATCAGACGGTCCCAGGAGGCAACAAAGCTCCGCGTACGCAGACCGTGCGACCGGAAGGAGAATCTGATACATTATTTATCACGCCTGGTAATTCTCTACCTCTGATACTCTCATGCCCGCCTGATACAACCAGTATCAATCAGTTCAACATTCACTGCAGTTCGTCCTGGCCGTGTATCACCATGTTGCGGGCTGTCATGCTTTGTAGTTAGTATCTTTATAGTGAAATAAGGAATGGATAAGTGCACGAAAAAGACTTCATTTGTGTGGAATTTTTTCACGGAAAATAATGAGTTTGCTAATTATAATTTGTGTAAACAAAAACTGAGTTATAAATAATCGACTAATCTGAAGAAACATTTGAAACGTAAACATTGATATAGTATGCTCACTAATGTACCTATCTGTTTTTTTATTTTTTATTTTTGATAAAATCGTGAATTTTTAATGTATAAAAACACTAGTTACTAATTGTTTTCGAAAAAAGAAAGTCCATATGTTGATTACATCTGTTATTAGTGTCAACTGAGAATTTATTTGCATTTTCATAGCTGTTAGGTGCACAAATATAAATATTATATCTTGTATTAATGTACTTTTTAATATTAAAATTTCATTAGTTTTATTATTGAACGAGACGGTGCACGCACTGCGCACTGAGCGTACTTTGAAGTAGGACAATAAACAAAACGACTTGTAACCAGGGCTGCCACTCTGATATTCATGAAAAACCTAGATAACCTACAAAAAAAACCCAGACACATGGGTAAAAAACCCAGATGCGTCTAAAATGCTATCGTTGAAAATGTTTGCGTACTAATTCAAAAATATAAACATAACTGGTTTTAATATAAAACAATTAATTACCTTACAAGACTGAAAACGGTTAAATACAACCAATACAAGAAAATTACACTGCAGCAAAATGGCTGTATAAGTAATTCTTGGACCAGCACATATCATAAAAAAACCTACAAATATATACATGACAAAACAAACACCATCACTGTATTCTTTAAACCGGTAATTGTTTTTATAAAACTGCATCATGTACGTTAGTCTTTATTCAGAGTCTGATTCTACAAGATTGGTTTGAAGGTTAATTGTTGCATTGGTTTTGTGTTCTGCAAGCCTCTTTGAAGAATGTGTCTAATTTAATATTTGACTTAGCTTCTTGAAAACTAGTTTTGTGTTTATATGTATTTTTGTGTGTGAAACACATAGATTTGTTTGCATTTATCAAACAGATATTGCAACAGATACAGTAGCTACTACCTTTATTATTGTTTTAGGTATAAAAATAATTAAAATTATAAAAAACCTAGAATTGTTGGAATTCATTATTTAAAAACCCAGAAAACCCAAACACCATTGGAAAAACCCAGATCTGGGTGGAAAAACCCATGAGTGGCAGCCCTGCTTGTAACAATATCGCTTTGCGCCTCTCCTTCAAGGCTTCAACGCCTTCCCCTGCGCTTCCTCCCCTACATTCTTTCCCTTTATCCCTTATTCGTCGTTCCTGCTCCCTCCCCTTTCACAAGCTCCGCCCAAGTGACCGTCATCTGCGATCGGGTACTGCGCTCATTGGCCGTGGTGTTGTTCCAGGTGAATTCTGAACTGATACTAAAGTCTCTGATACCCTTCAAGTGTACTCGTTTGCCGTTCCTGATACAGGCGCGTATCAGTGACAAAGTATAAAGTTGATACTTTTCGACCCACCTCTACTTCCAACACGTCAGAGTGATTCCTTCCTTACTGACGAGCGGTCCTTTTCGTCTAGTCGCGGTGATGGCCGGCTCTACCAGATGTCAATTTTTTTTTTTATTTCATCCGAGGGCCGGAAAATATATATCAATATTAAATTTCTCGCAACCAAATTGTAATGCCGTGTTATTCTGTACAATAACCAACAAATACTTTACACGTGGCACGTGATAAAGAAAATTAAAAAAAAGTAATAATTATCCAGGAAATAGGATTTATCAAAAAATAAAATCATAACAACTTTAAGTTGAAGAAGTGTCACGAAACAGTATTTTGATAAGAACTTTCCCAGTTTTGATGTGAGAATATCACAGCTTCGTAACAGTATTTGCTGACAAGTGATTCTACATATTTTCAAAAAAAAAAAATTCTGTCTAATACAAGACAGTAGGTAACAAACAAACTATGCATGATAATAGTTCTTGTTGGAAGACTGTTCAGACGTGCCGGGGGTGGCCCGCGGGTGGCCAGTTGGGCATCACTGATCTAGTGGAACAGGGGAGGAGAAAGGTGTAACACCTTATCTCTCGGTATACGTTTGGTGGGAGTAATTTCGTGAATATGACGGAAGTCAAGGAACGGAAACGTGTAACAACCACGGTGCTGCCATCTGTGGCGGATGGCGCGAACCATAGTTCACAAACACGAAAGGAAACTTTATAGTATTAACCGTTTAGGGAATTTTAACAAGATGGGCAGTATTTCAATAAAAATTCCGTGTCGAAACTCAGGTCAAAAGCCGGGGTTTAGTATTTTTTCCAAGTCTTTTTCGCTTTCACGAAGCCGTTTCATTATGCGGTTTAAAATTTAAGTCTTCAAATAGAAAAATTCGATAGTTGACGAAGCTGTTCCGGCAGCGAATTCTAGCGGCGCGTGCAGAAAATATGGATTATTCGCGTCCAGAAATGTGTCTGAAAACCCGATTTGCGTATATTTAACACTTTCCCGTCATTATTTTAAAGAATTATACGTTATATATTAAGTCCGAGTTTCTTATTATAAGTGTATTATGCAACATGAGAACACATGAATTTGCTCGTTACCGAAGTTAGTTGTTACACATTTCTCGAAACCACTCCTGGCGACTGCTAGGTTAGTTGCCAACTTACATCTATGGCCAAATCCTTCTCCAAATTTCCCTGCATTGTGTTCATTGTATTTGCCCTTCTCGCGTGAGCTTGCTCCCAAATATTATAAGTTTTAATATCAAGTACTTATCACACGCCATGTTGCATTTTTTTTTTTAATTCTTGTCTTTAGTATTAGCTAGAGATATTTCTGTAAATTTAACACTAGACCCCACTTACATTTTTTTTCTGCCAAAAATATTTTTTTACAGAAATCTACTTAGTACCATTGAATTGATGTAAAAATTAGCTCACGTGATAACAATTACAAATTATCCTTTGATGATTGTGACAAAAAAAGAGATTCAAGAGAGGTATAGTGTTAATTTTACTGAAATAGCCCTTAACTATCAGTGATGACTAGAAAACGAAAAAAAAAAAAAAAATCAACATGGTGTGTAAGAACACTTACTTAAAATTTGTTTCAGGAGTTTGTTAATTACACAAAAAAAAGTTACGTATAGCTTGTAAAATTAGTCCGAAAGAAAAAAATTTCAGGACAGAAATTAAATTTTAATTCTCGTATCATAAACATGACAGGCTATTCATTTGAGCTACAGTTTATAATGACGCTCGCCTTTTGTAGTTCTGCCGCTCTTCGTCGATGGTTCGGTGTCGAGCGCTGAGCGTTAGCAGCAGAACGAGAGTGGTAAAAGGGGGGTGAGGGAGGCAGAGCCTGCACAGGATAAATAATAATTAGCCCCTTTGAGAGGGTCTCTCTCGGAATTCTGAGAAGCTGTTCTCGTTAGACGCTACGCCCTTTTGTGATTATACGCGCAGGATGTCGTCAGTTTGTCGCTGTCGCTACCTCGCCATTGTTTGCTCTACCAGCTTAGAGAGAGAAAGAGAGAACTTTGTCCTGTTACTAGTCACAAGTTCTTGCATCTTCCAGCGCCAAGTTGCCGTTGAGACGTTGGATTTTCTTGGCGTACTTTCGTTTCCTAAAGTATCTTTTTTGATTTCACTTTTCTTAGTTAGCTATTTTTGGAAGTTGAGGTGGTTGAGTAGTAGAGACCAAAAAAAATATTCATTCCGTGATAGGCTATGCATGTATACTGTTAAAAATTAAAGTAAATTTACGGGCTTATTAACGAAGAAATAACCTCAAAAAATTAGTTGTCTGTAAAGTCGGTTTACGGATGATAGTTTAACGTGACAACGTCATAACAAAACATTGATGAAATTATTGCATACTTTTATGAATAAAATTGAATAATTTTTATTGAATTATCACTATTTTGTATGGATACAAAGAAGTCGAGTGAAATGAAATCTACAATTTAATTGATAAATTTACTTTTATTTGCACTCATTAATTCAAATTTGTTTATTACTTTAACGAAGAGATTATTTTAACTATAACTTTTATACATGTTTGCTATTTAACTTTTTCCAGTCTGTGTTATTCTGTTAAGGATAGGACGATGATAAGAAAAGTAGGAAACGAAAGGGAGTGTTTCAAGTTTAATGTGCCTCGAAAAAGTCAAATCGATGGTTGTTCCAATTGAGTGGAAGAGAGATAGATACGGCGCAAACGTACAATGAGCGTAACGGGACAAAGCGTAACGGGACAATGAGTCATCCTTTTTCGTGCGTGCAGCCGGCTTTAATCGATTTATTAGGCGTTGTCACGTCAAAAAAAAACGAAAAGTTCTTCGTAATTTCAGCTACCTGGTCTTCGTAGAAACAACACCCTACTGAAACTTCCAAGTACACGTGGAATAAATATGTGTTGTTGCACGAGTCTTAACAAGTTTTTGAATGTTTGTATTACGTATATACCAAGATTATTCTTATGGGTTAATATTCAAAGTAAGTGAACTTCGTGCCCGAAAATGTATGAATATAACGATTAATTTATGAAGATCCCTAGAAAATGTTGTTATCAGCGTTGTTTGTTAATTTAAGGTAAAAATTTTAACAGTGTAATATCGCTACCTATTTAAGATACAACATATGCAGGATACAATAATCTCCTTCTGTCTGCACGTCGTGCAACCGTAAATCTCCATATAACTGAAACTATTTCAGAGTCTTTGAAAAATCAGAGAGGTTCTCCAGTTCTCTAAATTCGCACTTCGACTGTGGCAAGCCGTCGTCCAAGTCTTGGTGGGATAAAAGCGTGGGGGAGAAACTCCAAGTGCCGAGACTAAGACATAGTTTTTTGAAGTAGTTTCTGAGCCGACCGCTAGAAAGTAGCTTTTATAATATATTGCTAGCATAGTATTGCATAAGCTTCTATCAGGCAAACAAACCAGTGAAACTTAATTCACTCTATTTTGGTAGGCACATATTTTGTGGTTTGGCATTCCAGAAATTTTTGCATCTCCTACACACTTATATATAAAACATGACTGTTCTATTACAAAACAGCATTAAGGGGTCGCATGTAGCGCGTAAAACATGGATTCAGTTTCCACTGTAAGAGTAGCACTTCTCTATCTTTGTTCAGTGGTTAGAAGTGGCCGCGTGGTGGCCCCGTGGTTGCTCGCTATCAGCGGAGATACTCCTCCCACCAGTCTGCTAACGGAGAGGTTTCCCGCGGGCGTCCGCGGGTATATCCAGCCACTCGCAGCTTCCGGAAGGGGTCCTTCCTGTCCTCGGGACCGCAGGAAGTGACGTCAGCCACGCCTACCGCCCGAGGATAAGGACGCGGAGGACGACTTGGAGTTCTTTCATTTTTTTTTTTTATTCGACGATGGTTTGCGGGACATGCCAGAGGACTCGACAGAACATCGTCGCTGCTGCGCGGACTTCAGCACCCCCACACACCTGCAGTATAATTGGGCAATAATGTTATTGCACAGTTTTAACCTAATAGACCCAGTGACACACACAATAAATAGGGACTGGAAAAATTCGCGGGTTCAGTGACCTCCAGGATGAACTCCATAGTTCTACGTACACTCGATCAATTGTCACCCACTCATTGGCTGCTGTGTTGTGAGACGTCCCAACGTAGCAGCCTGTGATTCGATAAAGCTTTGTTTGAGTGTTTCTCATTGGCCCAGAGTCATCCAGGTGAGTTGTGAGCCAATAGCAGAGGCAGCACTGAGGTATAACTATTTGTATTTTAGCCTATCGCGAAATGATTTCGCGAATTTTTCCGGTCTCTAAATACAATCATTAGAGACCCGTGAATTTCGCGGATTCATTTCGTGTTATGATAAAATTCAAATAATTATACCTTAGTGCTGCTTCTGTCATTGGTTCTCTGTTAATCTGGAGGACTGAGGGCCAATTTTAGACCCTCACTCATAGAAATGTCGAATCACAGGCCGCCCAGTCGAGATGACTCAGACAGCCAATGAACAGTTGGCATTTGCCCGAGTGTGTAGAGGATATTGGAGTCTATACTGGAGGTCATTGAATCCGCGAAATTCACGGGTCTCTAACAATCATATATTGAGTCAATAACATTGTCGAGCAATTTGATCAATATTTTCGGAAGAGCAACATTGTTCTGATCAAGATTTGGCTGCAGTTATAGCCGAGTGTTGTTGATTGTAGCGAAACGTAGTCAAAAACGAAAGCGCAGAATCTTGCCTAAGGGTAAATTAAACATATATTTGTACTTGCCCGGCAATAAATATGAACTATATTCTTTTTGTCCCGGTTGTGATGAATTTTACGTCTTACATTCCACAAAGCAGTCAAATCACGGTATAACAATTTATGCTGTCACAAAAACACGCGTGTGCGTACGGGACCGCTCAAACAGTAGACTAAAATATATTGCAATATTCCATATACACGACACAATAATTAATTATCGCGCAACAAAATTTAAACTCGCTCAAACGTTTGTTAAATCACTGTACAATCTTCAATAATGTTATCTTTAAAAGATTTGTGCAATATTACCCCTACGCGGTCAATATTATTGTGCAATAATAACAGTTGCGCACTATTATTAATCGACTAATCGTGTATGGGACGTCTTAGTAGCTATCAACGTTATTTGTATGTAAAAATGGCGGTTTATCGCTAGAGCCAAGATTATTTCCTTTTTAATTTCTCTCCAGGCTACACTGTTAGAAATTACTATATTTTTTTGGACTTTCCAACGTAGAATTACCTCAAATAAACGAAGAGTTTGTAATCTCGGATAGATTGATCTTCGTAGAAACTGCACGGTATTTCAACTTCCGAATTCTGTTTTTCGGTATAAAAAGGGCAAATGCACACGTTGAAAAAAATGGCTGTGTTTCTGCGTGAGTCTTAACCAGTTTTTGAAAGTTTTTTTTTCCCTTGTATACGAAGATTGTTCTTATGAGTTTATGTTCAAAGTATGTAAACTCAGTATCCGGAAATATATAACGATACTTTCATGAAGATCCCTGGATAATTTATGAACAGCGATGTACCTTAAATTATCACTGTAGACTCAATTTTTCTATAATATATCTAACCAGTTTTTTTAAAAAGTTATTTTGGTGAATAACAAGATCTCAACCTTTGGCGCGTTACATGTGATTGGATAACCATTTCTTGGCCTTGTTTATAACTGTCTCGGGGACGTCAATTGCATGTTAAAAAAACTGTAGTCCAATCCCCAACGTAAAGTGTGTATGTTTCAAGTCTAATTTTCAACCTAATGAGTACTCGAGAGAAAACGTGGCTAAGTATTAAGTAAATTTTAAACAGTTTTTTGTTCAAATATTGATATTGTCTGTAATATTGTATAATTTTTTCTACTTAATTTCTTAGTTCATATGACATTTTTTCAATATCTAGGACCATGTATTTTTCGCGAAAATAAAAAATTATGTACGCCTATTAGACTGCCACAAGGTATGCCCGCGCCGGAGGTTTCTTTTGTAATTTGCGGCCGTCTGCAAGAAAAGCAGTCGCCTTATTTCACTAGATCATTCAGGACGTGTTTGCTTCCGCAATGGATGTCTGTGATTCGTGTACCTACAGTAAACACGTATACCGAAATAATTCACCCAATTACGAAACAAACGACGATGCTACAGTGATTTAACTCTGAGCTAGTCTTGAAATCTTTTCGCAAAAATCCATGCCTTTATTAATATCTTAAATGTTACAGTTTTTTTACTTGCTAGTGGTTTGTTTATTTAATTCTTATTGTTTTATAGACTTTGAAACATGGTTTTTATTCTTTACAATGGCGTTTATTTGAGTTAAATCATAATGTACGCTTCGTTTTATCTTTCTATATAAAACATTGGATAACTAAATTCTAGAAACGTTAGCACTCCTTAACTTCGCCCACATAAAACATGCACGTAAAGTAATATATATATATATATTTATATATCTACTATATAAAAATAAGTCGGGTTTTCCTTCCTGACGCTATAACTCCAGAACGCACGAACCGATTTCCACGGTTTTGCAGTCGTTGGAAAGGTCTCGGGCTCCGTGAGGTTTATAGCAAAGAAAATTCAGGAAAAATTCAGGACAAACCAACATTTTAAGTAGATGGCGCCGGTGCGTGATACATTGTTTGACAGCTACTCATTGTTCTCTGCTCAGTTAATTTCATGTGACAAACCGGTATTGTGTTCACTGTGAAATTGTGAAAAAAAAAGAAAAAAAATAAGTTATTCGTTTCCTAACATTTCAATTGTCATTGCGAACGCAAGGCGAAATACGGATTCTGCGGAAATCCGATCCCAAGGGGAGTTTCGGGTGCGTAATATATCAAAATTACCAGTTTTTGATAGGAAATCACCATGGCAACGTCTGTTGCTTTGTTGATGCTTCATTCGTCTCTATGGCAACGACTATTTCATTGTTAGTGCAGTCTTCATCACCGTTGAAATTTTGTGGACCCACGTGCAGCAACATATACCCGTATATACTCACGTTCGTAAACATTAGAGGGGACATACCAAATGTATCGGTGTGCAAATTAAACTTTATGATAGTGAAACTACCCTGGGATATATCTGGAAACTAAAATAGACACAATAAAAAGTAACGCTATACTAATAATTATAATGAAACTACCCTGGGATATATCTGGAAACTAAAATAGACACAATAAAAAGTAACCACAAGTTTTTAAATACCTAAACATTTTGGCATTACAAAAGTAACGCTATACTAATAATTATAATGAAACTACCCTGGGATATATCTGGAAACTAAAATAGACACAATAAAAAGTAACCACAAGTTTTTAAATACCTAAACATTTTGGCATTACAAAAATTTTCATTTTCTCTCCGGTACATTATACAGCATTGTAATAAATTTTCACTGATTTTTTTTTTTTTTTACCATTACTGTAAATGGGAGATGTGGCTTAATTTTTTTCCATTAGTATAGCAGAGTGATCTGCCTGTAGACTGCCGTAGCGAAGTACGGGTACATAAGTTGTACTTTGCGTGCACGAGTCGGGAAACCATCGGTGCTATTCATTTTCTCTCCGGTACATTATACAGCATTGTAATAAATTTTCACTGAATTTTTTTTTTTTACCATTACTGTAAATGGGAGATGTGGCTTAATTTTTTTTCCATTAGTATAGCCGTGCGAAGCCGGGTCTGGCAGCTAGTATATATATATATATATATATATATATATATATATATATATATATATATATATATTTAAAAGATTGAAGGCGTGTTTGGCTAGAATACGTGGGTTTATTATCAAATATTTATTAAACTAATGATTAACCCTTTCAGTTTCACTTTGGAATTTCCTAAGATACCATTTTAGTTTTTTAAAATTTTAATAAAACTTTTTTTAATATTCTATTTAGTAATAATATCAAGCTCTAATTAAAAAAAAACATGTGAATATATATTTTTATGTTATAACATATAACTAAATATAAAAATTTTTTCATGACCCTAAAGAATGATATCGACTAGAATTTTCGGCTACACCATGACCCAGATATTCGTAGTTTATTTAATGCATGTTTCATTAATTATGAATTGTCAACTTCAGAATACGAATAGACTGAAAGGGTTAAAATGTATATTATAAGAACAGCTACTTTGCGTCTGTGCTCTGTGTGTGTGCTGTGTGTGTGTCGGTTATTCACCCCTCGCGCCGAACTCTGTGGGTGTCGGCCGGAAGGGTTGGGCGACGGAGAAGTTCCTGCCCCCTAATTGGCTGTTCGCCTGATGATTGCGGTAAGGAACCTACCGTGCTCCCCATCATACCCCTGCCTAACCGTCTCTGTCGCCGTAATTAACGGTTCGCGACGAACGTTTAGGTAGTTAAAACTTGGTGTTGGACGATCGTGTGAGTTCGGTTGTACCACGCGACCCCGGCTGTATTCAAGATTGCCGCGTCTTTCTCTCTCTATTTCTCTATCTCGTGTCTCTCTCCCTCTCTCAACCTTAAACTCACCGGCTCTCTTGTGTAAAAGCTCTCTGACAACTCGTCAACCAAGGTCGTGATGGACACAGTAAATGTGTCTTTCTACCTTCGTACTCCATGTACCTTCGTTGGCTTCGTTTACAGGCGTTTGGATTTTAACCAGTTTGCCAGATTAGTTCATAAAATATTCCCGCTGTTAGTGTCGTTGTAGCCTACTTGGAATCATGTGCTAGGAAAACCTTTCCAGCGAATGGCGACCCTTGTGTGCACAGCATTTATAAAAAAGAGCCCTCTTGAATGTCCACGGGTAATTTTGTAGAGTTCGGGCAATTCGAGGGTCCACAGTACTCCACGTAAATCGAGTAAATGCAACGTGTTCACTGGCTCCTGAATTGTAAGTTCTGTTAAGTTTGATGATGCCTGTGATTCGATACTTCTTCGGCTGAAGGGTGACTCATTGGTCCAGAGTCCTCCAGCATCCAGAAGCAACACAAATGTGTAGGCTTAAGTATGTGTCTTAGCTGCAGCCTATTGCGAAATGAATCTACGAATTTTTTCCTGATTCTATGAATCATTTAGGGATAAATGAAAAATGTGTGGAATCAATGGTCTGCAGTATTGACTCCAAAGTATACTAAGAATTATGAGGTCCATTGGTGGTTCGTGATTCGGTGAGTCTTACTTTGAGTTCGTCGAATAAACTGTGAGCCAGTTACAGAAGCAGAGAAAAGTTGATTTCAGGCTGTCGCTAAATCCTAACGCCGAATTTCTCCGGTCTCTCCAAGCATTAATGGACGAAACTAAAGCGCAGACTCGTGCCGACGGAATGAAGAAAAGTACCGCGGTGCAGACAGGAAAGCCGTTCGCCGGGGTTAACAGATCAAAGCCATGTTTAGGCCGGGCGACGCACAACGTTGTCTACGGTGACGTCGAGGCCCGAGTCCCGACGGTACTTAATTACTCAGCGTTATCTGCGTCGACGGCTGGTAATTATCGCTACCCCCCCCCCCCCCTCTTCTGCGCTGCAACTACCCTTCCTCCTCCTCATGCCAGAATCTTACCACTGCCCTTCCCGTTCCATCTTCCAAAAACCCCCTTCCGCTCGGTCCGTTGCGAAAGGGGGCAGTCGTTTTAACAACCCCGGGGTGGAAACTTCGTGGATCGGAGAACCGAGGCCCACCGAAGCGTGCAATTTGGTTCCCGCGCCCGGCCTTTTAATATAGGCAACCCATTTGCTCTGCCCTTCCCCTTTCCTCTTTCGCTGGGCTCTTAATCGATGTGGCGCTCGCTGATAACGACGCGTAATGGTAGCGCACGGAGGTCAAAGGACCCTCGTTTTACGTGCAGCCAATTAGCTGGTGCGACTGAGAAAATAAAACGGTGGACGCACAGCTTTTACGATCCTCACTACCTACGAAAGGAAGAAAATTATACGCTTTGATAAATTAAAAAACGAGACATTGCTGTCGTTTAAAATTTTTAGCTGTTTTTTTTTATTTTACCTAAAGTCAATTCATATACTACTAGCTGCGTACTTTTTACTGACAATTTATACGTTGTATTTCAAAATAATTGGCTCATTTATTTTTTGGACTCTTTGCAAATTGGGTGTGCCCGGTGAGGGGGGGGGGGGGGGTAACAAACTAACTAGTAGAGAGCTTTTTGTTTTGTTTAGAGATCCTAGTTAAAATACTGTTACGAGTAGGAAAAACAGGCCCGGAATCGAGTGCCCACTTAATTAATTGCAGTTTTATTTATTAGCTAATATTTATACTAATTAAATCACAACAATTTAAATGTCTGGTCACAAATTAGCCACATCATCGTAAGACCATTTTTTTTTTTTACTCTCCCCACTGGAGCTCGGTTCGACTGTGATTTCTCTACTATTCGTCTCTTACCGCGAACCTGGGTCCCAACACACAAGTTTCGCACTACTCACTCGTCCGCCGCACACACAACACCGTCCCGGATGCTTGGGTCCCCGACGATCCAATCTACGCATACGGAAGTCTGTCTCTCGTCGCCCGCTATCGCTCGCCAAGGTGCCACTCGCCCTCTTCATCTTCACTGCCCTCGCAGGTCATCCTTCCCGTTCATACGCCTGTAAGTCCCGACCTGGGAAGGTCTGGTAGCCCTTCAAAGCGTTATTAGAAACCCCAACCTAGCCCTGAAATTCCGAAAACAAAGGCGTCCTATTTACGCCACCTCACGCATATGGAGTTCTGGGAACATGCCGATCTCTCAAGAGAGGTGTAGAGAGAGAGAGAGAGAGCGAGAGAAATAGAGAGAGAGAGAGGGAGAGGCCTCTGCTTGCAACGCGCCCCTCTCGCCGCCTGGCCAGTCTCGTCGCTAGCGTCCTCGAACCATAAAAAATGATTAATTTTTTTTTTCATTTATTACCTTTATAAATATAACTTTAGGTATGAAAATATGTAACTACAATCTTAAATATTTCGAATGATTAATTATGAATTTATTCCACTTAACACCACACTATCTTTTGAAATGTGAATTAATTTTCATTGAAACTATTTTAACACTGCGGGCGCCACAGGCGAAACCACGATTATCTGCTCACGCAATAGTCTCACGTGCACACCACTTGCCGAGCCAACATCGTCCATCGACGCTTCGGTAGTTCGCTGTTTAGCTTCGCACAAAAAAAAAATATTTCGCAGCACGTCACAGTATTCACTAAAAATTGTAAAAGTGATCTCACTTCAACTAACACTTGTTGGCTAACTCCCCAACTCGCACATTCGCTACTGACCCGTCACTGTCACTGCCGCTATCTATCACTGTAGTTTCGTGCATTAGTTGAAGCTTATATCTACCATCTACCAAGCGGATCGTCTACTTTGTTCTTCATACATATAAATAGCAAAATTGTTGTTTGTAACAAAAAATGGAATTATGTTAATGATCAAATTTACACAACTATTGTTTGTTTTTTTATGGGTTCACTCAATTGGATAATTCATACAAATTAACTTCTAAAATTTGATTTGGAAATAATAATTAATTAAAATTTCAAATTTAGAAGAAAAAATCGGGTGGGGTCGAGACTAAAATACTTCGTTCACACGTAACATATTAGCTGTTTAATTTCCCAGTGGGGCTAAAGTTTAAGCACTTACGCCTTTCGCCCACTATTCTTGTGGAGATATCTGAGCCAATGAAAAACCCACAACTATAGAAGTACGAATCACAGGAAACCTAGTAAACATATCTCAAGTGAGCTAACAATGACAGATGACACCATATGAAATAATTTTGATTATACTTGAAAGTTAGGGACCATGTATTCTTTGCGAAAATATTTTCAGACCAACTGTGTGTTAAAACTTTGTAACATTGTCTGTGTTTCGTGGTTGGCTGAGTTTATTTCAGGTACATCTACTGTCAACACACCAGTCATAATAATCCAATGCGGAAGCAAATGCTATCTGAATGTTCCGGACAAACAGGGCAATGGCTTCTCTTTAAAGACGGCCGCCAACTACAATGGAAACAATTGCCAGCATTACCTAATCACATATAGAGCGATAACAATTTTTTTCCCGAAAAATACAGTTCGTCGAGCCTGCAAATTTTTTTTCTTTGTTCCTACACTTACCGAGGTGTGATAAAAAAAATACTATGAATAATTTAATTACGAAAAAAGTAATAAGCTTACATATATTTGAACTAATCTCATTCAAAATACTCTCCTTGGCTAGCGATGCGCTACTATATCCCAATGTTGATTCAACGATTGGAAGCATTTCTGGATGTGGATTTGTTCGGCCAAAATCTCGCGGATCAGAAGCGAGGCGTGGCGCGGAGCGTTGTATTGGTGAAGGAGGAAGCCATTGGCCCTGTTTTTTTCTGGTCTCCGTTTCGCAAACAAATGTTATCGCGTTGTTCGAAATCCATGGCCATGACGCGCGACAGGCACGGTAAACACGACCTCGCTCTTCCGGTACTGGTAGCCGACACTGACAAGTCACAACTTGTTCATACCTGACACTTAGGGCCTACTATCAAAACGGATCCGGCTACCGGGCTTATTACTTCAAACAGACTTAGCGTCAGCAGTTGCTGCTGTGAGAATTCATTCACAGTATATTTTGATCACATCCTGTATTTTCTCGTACTTTGGTCTCACATGCAGCAGACTACAGCGAATAGAGGGCGTCACAGTTGAAGCCACACTTTAGGGGAGGGGGAGGGGGTTGCGTACGCAGACACGGCGTCAGAGGAAACACGAACTCGCTACAACGCTGTTCAACTTTTTCGGCGACCGACGCCAGCGCGCGCGCGGCTGGGCCCCCTCCCCAACCCCTCCACACCCCGCTGGGTGCGTGACAAAGGCGCCGGCGAACAATCCCCGATTACCGCACGGTCCGGCGCCCCCCTTGTTCCTTCCTGTGTTGGCAGCCCTGCGACGCTGCTCTGCCGGCGACTTCCTGAAGGTTGGCACCCCTTGCGTCGCCCCCCCCCCCCCCCTCACGACGTCTCGTCAACACGGCTTGTCGGAGCCACGACTCGGGAAATGAAGGGAAGGGGGAGAATAAATTTCCAAACATCAGGAGCATCTTCCGAGAGGCTACCCCCCTCCCCCCCTCCACACTCCCTCGGGCGTGTCAATAAAGTCCTGCAGCAGAAGGAGGAAATAAGAGTGGAAATTTCCCGTTTCTCGGAGGAAGTAAATATCTTCTGGCGTGCGAAAAAGAGCCGCCTGCGTGTGGATGATGGCCCCAAGATAAAAATAAATAAATAAAATAAATCGTTCTTCTGAGGCGGTGAAAAAATTCTTAAGTGAGTTCGAAAGCTTTTCGTTCAAAACAGACTGTGCTTGGATTTCCCTGTTAGTAGCCTTTTTTTCGTTTTCTTGTCTGACATCTCATGTAACTGACATTGAATGGTGAATACATTTTGTTTCGCATTTATTTTAAATTGTAGAGGCTACTATAGACTTAACAAACTTCTGACAAAATGCTCGTGACATTTTCTTATCACATGGAATTTTTTTTTACCCAAAATTATTGCTTTTTGAACATTATTATTTTTTTGCTTAGGGCTTCTTTTGAGAAGCTAACAGCTGAATTATTTGACTTGAAAATTTGTTACATTTAGCGTGTTTTACTATAAAAAAAAAAAAAACTTTGCAAAACGTACAAGTTAGCGCCATTGCTTAGTGGAGTCTTGAGGAACTTACTTACCTCTGGTTTTCTCTAAAAAGAAAAAAAAATCAAATATGTGATAATTCTTTTTTTTTTTTGAGATTATTTTGTTAAGAACACTATTGATTAATCTACTATGGTTTTATTTTCGAGTACGTATTTATTTTCTTATGCACTGCAAAACATGCGTAAAATGGAAATCTGTACCAGTTGTTCTACGGCTAACATTACTCCGAAACCACGCCTTTTAGTCATTTTAACTCTTCTAAAAATACAGTTTAAAAACTTAATCCGAAGTCAAAAAAGTACTTTTCGGGCCTCGGCGAATTATTAAATGATTTTCTTAAACAGATCCCACCCGGATAATCTTGGGTAGTTTTGAAATGCGTTGTTTTTTTCCTGAAGCTCTGCGCACCGTGTGAGTGAGAGTGTGTAGGTGTGTGTGTGTGTGCGTGCGTGCGTGCGTGCGTGCCCGGGCAGGCGGGGGGCCCAAGCCACTACAGTGTTTCAGTCGGGCGGTAGACGCGAAGAGTGGAGTCCGTCGTCGTGGGCGCGGGGTCTCTGCTCCTCGCCCCCGCCGACCATTCAGTTCCGACGATCGCGCCGTCGTCCGCGGGGGGATGGCAACGTCTGTATCTCGCGCGTCCCGGCGGCGAGACAATGGCGGCGTGGGCAGCCATCCTACTGCTTGTCTTCGCTTGGCACTTATTCAGTACATGTTGCGGGATGAGAGAATAATAATAATAAAAAAGTTATTGCCGATGGGTTTTCTCGCATGAGTCACTTTCGTAACCCCCCGCTTATGAACTCACCCGTTCGATGACCCTTCCGGCAAGACGATCTCCTGGTGGCCCGCAGAACTTGGCCTGCTTTCTTCGCAACAGGCTAGAATCTAAATATCTTTGTATTGTGCTTACCTGAAAGAGACTCTTAAGCCAATGAGTAGGGACACACGTATTTCGCGAATGCATTTCGTGTCAAGGTATTTCACAAAACACTGTAACTTTTCCTTGCAGTTATTGGCTGTGGTCGGTGAGAGGTATTCTCCCTCATTTGACGGGGCCAATGAGAATGTGGGTACCGCACTACTGCACGCCCACAATTTATCATAGTTAGAGACCGGAAAAATTCGCGATTTCAATGACCTGTAGGATAGACTCCATGATCCTATATGCACGCGAGAAAAATACTTTTGTTCATTGGCTACTGACTCGCGACACATGTTAATTGGGCCGCTCGTGATTCGATACTCCTTTTGTTGAAAGTTTTTCATTGGCCGAGTGTCATTCAGATAAACTGTGGCCCAATCACCGATGCAGTGAAAGGGCAAACGTATTTTGATTCTAGCCTATCACGAAATTAATCCGCGAATTTTTCAGGTCTCTACCTTTAATCCATAACGCTAAGAAAAATCTATAGTGTTTTGGGAAATATAGTAACTCGAAATGTAACCGTGTAATACATGTGTTCCTACCAAAGAAGTACCGAATCACAGTCAACATCTCGCAAGTCAACAACAACCAAGGAGAATCCATAGGATTTTGGAGTCGATCCTAGTTATTCAACCCGATAAATGGACTTGGAAATAATTGTACGTTATTAATGGGACCATGTATTTTTTTTTTGCGAATAAATTTGCAGACCAGCTGTGTGTCCACACTTTGTAGCATTGTCTGTGTATCTTGGCTGGCAGGGTTTATTTCAGGTACATGTCTACTGCCACACCAATCACAGCCATCCAGTGCGGAAAGCCCACCCCACACGATGCCCATTTTCTGCTATAACTTCTGTTATACCCATGGGTATAAAAATTTTCATAAAAATTTGTATAGCAGAACCGCAGAAAGATTTCTTAACTCCATACACACGATACCTAGAATGCTAACAGAAAACCAGCCAACGAAGTTGCCGACCAAAGCTAACATATCAGGGGAGGATAAACCTGTCGTAGTCAACTTATCAAAATACTGAAAAAAAAGTGAAAGTTACACCTGTTTGTGTTAAAAATTATGTAACTTGCGGAAATATTATTTGATATTTTATCTTATATTTTTCATTTGCAAATAAATAACAAAATTGGTTTAGTATTTAAAAACAAATTAAGAGCAATTTTGGAATTACAAATATATTTTTAAGTTGTAGGTTAATTTCAAAATCTAAAAATATATAAATTTAAATGATACAAGGGACATTGGGTTTACTAAATTTAGTTTATGTACGGTTTAAATTCTAATATTAATTTAATTATACAGTTAATCAAGCTAATTTCATTGTAATAGTAAAAAAATGCTACCGATTCATATATGTTATATATAAGATTTATTGATTACTTATATATTTTACTACATAATTAAAGGAATTGTAACTAATATTTTTTGTAACCCAGTGAGACAAATAAACACGCACATACCGCGTAATAAATTTAAATCTTCGGTGAAGAAAAACATTTTGCATGTTTTTTTTTACCCTCACAGGTGTGTCGCTATGAAGTATCAGTTTATTCATTATTAATTTATGGACACTCGTTTCTTAATAAACGTTGGCGTTTTAATTATAAAATTAACTTTTGGTTTAAATTATTTGTGAACATGTGATTTTACTTTACTTTTTTAAAAGTAAAAATAAATCTAGGTACGTAGTACTATGAGACACCTAAATGTAGTTAATAATATTATATCATAAATTAATTGTAATAATTTATATTTGCAGAAAGCACAGTATGTACAATTTAATTATCTGTTATTTAAAAAAAACTAAAAAGAAAATTGGGCTGATGAAGTTTCGAACCACATTCAAAATCACCCTTCTACCGCTGCCATCGTGCCCTTCGCCACTACGCTACCGCAACTTCTACGAACGTGATAGGAGATAATGGGTAATATAAACTGCAACGTATTTTCATAACGTATTTTAAAATTTCCGATTACTTCTTTCTGTGGAAATTTCAGCTTAACAAATATATTCCATAGTAGTTTTACTATTATAAAGTTTCATTTGGCATACCATTACATTTGTTACGTCCCTTAATGTTGACAATACAGACTATATACGGGGTTATATTGCAACACGTGGGTCCGCCATCTTGACGGCTCCAGCTCGTGGGTATAGCAGAAAAATAGAACACGTTCTATTACGGTTTTGGCTAAGACTTCGGTTTTATGAAAACTTTTATACCCAGAGCCAGACCCCTTGGAAGGGTGCTGAAATGTTACCCACACGGGAGCAGGCGCGCTAGCATAAAAATTACATGAAAACTGCTAAGGAAATGGGTGTCGTGTGGGGCAGGCTGAAGCAACCGCGTCCGAAATGGCCCAGCCAAATGGCTTCTCTTGTAGACGTCCGCCAGTTGCAAGGGAACAATCGCTAGCTTGGGCATACCTTAGTGCAGTCTAATGAGCTATAAGATTTTTTTTTTTCGCGAAAAATACGTGCCCCTAGTAATTATTCAGCGACAGTCTAGAAAGGAGAAGTTTGTACACTTGAAAGCTCCTTGTCGTTGGAGCATGGATTGTTTGACATGCCCTGGATAACTGAAACCAAATACAGACACTTGGAGTTTACTGTTTGAAATTATAGTAACTGTTACAGACTATTCAACTATTAATTTAACTCAAATAAACGAAGATTTCTTCTCAAATTCAAATAACCGAATCTTCGTAAGAAACTACGCCGCGTTAATGGAAATCCGCGAGGTATGGCAAGAGGAAAAATGTGTTTGCAGTTACGGGAAGATCAGCAAGCTGTGGCACTAAGAAATGGTTCAACATGTGAGCATGACGTTCTGTATTCACAGTAACAGCATTGCTGCGATCGTCTTAAAAAAAAAATCCCGATGATTTTAAATGATGAAACATGAAACACCGCACCACACTACCTGCCTCTTTCGGATTGTGAAATGGTTTCCATTAAGCTATTCAGGATTTTCACGTGACCAGTGTTTCATTTTTTTTGGTTTGTTAACGAAGCCTGACATACAAAAATTGGCCCCATCAGTCCATCACTCAGATTGTCGCACAGGCAGGAGTGGTCGTTCACGAGTTCCAACAATTCAGGGCAAAAGCGTAGGCTCTTTGGGAGGTCGTCCGCATTCAGTTTTTGTACTATCTGCATTTTGCATGGGTGGTGTTGCAGTTCCTTGTGCAATATTCGCCGCACACTGTGATCTGGTAAGTCAAAATGCAGGGCATGCTTGCCTAGGACTTCGGCTGAAGTCTTTTTCCATTGTGTATAGATTTTTAAAAATTATTTAAAAGATTAATTAGCTCGTTCCTGTATAGGATTGAGAGTTAAAGTATTTTATGAAGTCTAGTATTTAGCATAAACTTTATACTTCGTTCGCTTTACTCGTGTTTTATTGCGTGCACGCGTGATATTACAGTTGGGTGTTCCTGGACATTGGCAGCAATTAATATGGAATGCATTTAGCAGGCAGGACAGCTACGTTTTTAAAATGCATTGGTTTGGGTGCTTGTACACGTGGTCCGCATCAGATTGTTATCCACAAATGGATTTGGTATAACCAGTGGCAGATGCGCTCTTGGTGGTCCACTTCGACTGCGCGTGGCGAGTCGTCTCTCGCTCCGCAAGTCTCCCCTTCACCCCTCCACCGCATTCGCCCCCGCCCAGCCCGCCCTCCACCCGCCCCCCCCCCCCTCCTTGTGCAGACGCGGCCGTGTTGTCAGCGCGACATGTGGCCGCCAGTCCTCGCGCGCACGCACTCTGCGCAGACGCGCGTGCGTCTGTCCGCCGCGCCGCGCGCCCGGGGGGTTTTTGTGCGTGGGCCCGCGTCACGCGGCAGGCATGCTGTGCGACATCTGCGATTTCGGTGAGTGTCTTCTTTTTTTTCATCCTCTCTTGCGTCGGGGAACCGTGGATAGTCACGTGTCATATTCTATTTTTTTCCCCCTTCCTTTTTCCTGTTCGATCTTGCATGGTTAACATTACGAAACTAAGTATAACGCACGTTAGAGAGTAGGTGAATACCAGTGGCATAACATTATATTGTTAGAATTCTGCAGAATCCCCGTTTTATTTTATTTTATTTATTTATTTAAAATTGTAACATGCCTACCAACAGTCTTTAGACTTTTATGGTGGTGCCGGGTTAGAATCCACATACGCATTTAAAATCGAATCACTCTCAAATGCCCATTGGCTGGTGCCACATTTCACACACTCTCTCTCTCTCTCTCCTGGTCGCACATGTTTCGGTAATAGGATTTTTAAATGTGTGTTTGTCATTGACTTCTAGTCCTTCAAAGTGTGTCAAAATAACCTGTGCTACAACGACACCGGTCATTCAGAGTACAAACATTTCAATCTAAGCCGTGACGAAATATTTATGCGAATTTGGCAGGTTCATGTTATAGTTATTTTTAAGTTCAGTGACAGGCGTTCTGTGAGGCAACCTTTCCGTTTTCATTGACCCAATGAAGAGTAAACAAGTTATTTATTTTCCAGATCAGACACAATAACTAAAATTTTAAAAAATAATAAAAAATTACTAGACAATTCAAGTAAACTGTTGAAATTTTCAGCTATAAGTAGAAATACGTAGGGCCATACATATTTTGCGAAAATATCCCGAGATTAGTTTTAAGTTAAAACAGTAGCATCCTCTGTGTTTCGTGATTGCGTGAATGTCTTTCAGGTACGTGTCGATTGTGCATTTTTCGCGAATAAATCTTAGCGTATATTAGACTGCAACAAAGTATACCAATACTAGTGGTTTCTTCCTTGTGATTGGTGGCCGTCTGCGAGAGTAGTCATTGCCTTATTTGACCGGGCCAATCAGGACTTGTTTGCTTCCGCATTGACCACGGTGATTGGTGTTGTAAAAATCTACATTGACCTGAAAGAAACTCACCCAATTAAGAAAAAACAAACTATGCTACAGTGTTTTAACATTATAGTGTTTCGGAATCTTTTCGCGAAAGATGCATGCCCTAGTCATGGTTAGGGACATGCGGATTTCGCGCGAATATTCCGAGTCTAGCTGAGAGTTAAAACACTGTAGCGTAGTCTGTGTTTCGTGATTGAGTTAATTTATTTCAGGTACGTAACGATTGTTACAACACCAATCACAGGGCGCTTCTCGCACAGTGTGCGTGAAGGCGTGGTCGCGGCTCGGGTTAGATTTGCGACCTGGCGAGAGATACGGCCGTGATCCCTCCCAGACTCGGAGCGCGTTAAGCAACGCTCGGTCGATAACTTATCGCGCAAGATTGATTCGGAAAATAAACTGTGCGTCGGTCGTTCTGGTAAAAGCATTAAACGCCGTGAATGAAGTGAGGTTGCGACCAGCTTTTAGATTATTTTTTTTCCCTTGAATTATTTGCTCTGTATTTCGACTACTGACGTAAGATGTTTCCCCGCTATTTTCACTTCAATTGAAATCACTATATTTTCGTGTCTATTTTCGTAGGTAGAGCTGCGATTATTTCGTGGATTCATTGGGAATCATAGTTAACGTGAAGCTCATTTACACATCTGCTTCACGTTGATGATTTGACTATAGTGCTCTTGACATCCCTTGACGACCCTGGGTCAGTTGTAAACCAGAAGAAGAGGTTACCGACGAATAAGCATCCTAAAAAAATACTTTATTAGTATATATAGGCAAGTTGAATAGCCTGGAATATATTAAACCCGCGAAATAATAATAGGTAGTCACTGAAAAAAAAAACCGCGAGTTCAGTAGCCTATATAATAGGCTCCACGGCCTTCTATATGCTCGGGCAAACATCACCTTTTCATTGGCTGTTTCCTTGTGAGATGTATTAATTTGGTTTGCCGCGTGATTCGATACTTCTTTGGTAGAAAGTTTCTCATTGGTAGGGGCTTGCATTCTTCGCGAAAGTAATTGACACTAGCTGAGAGTTAAAACACTGTAACATCGCCTGTGTATCGTGATTAGGTGAGTGTTTACAGTAAGCACACCATTCACAGTAATTCAGACGGAAGAAAAAGCGTCCCGAGTGGTTCAGTCAGTTAAGGCAATGGCTTCTCTTGCAGACGGCCACCAATTGCAAGGAAGAAACCGCTGGCATGGGCATACCATATTGCAGTCTATCGGGCGTTCAGACCTTTTTTTATTTCGCGAAAAATGACTGCCCCTATTCATTGGTTCTTAGCACTAAACCGAAAATTTTCGTGGAATAATTTCGTGATGTGCTAAAATACAAATAATTATAACTTTGTACTGCTTCTGCTATTGGTTCACTGTTACTCTGGATGACTCTGTTCCAATTAGATACCCTCGATCAAAGAAGTATAAAATCAGAAGTTACTCAGTTGAGACGCCTCACAAGTCAGCAGCCAATGAACAGGTTACGTTTGCTCAAGTATGCAGCAGATCGTATCCTGAAGGTATTTGAATGCGCGAATTTTTCCAGCACTCACTGTGGAACGATCTCAGGAGCACTCGAAGGTAAAAGTCTGGAGTTTTATCGTATCGCGGAATGATACCGCGAATTCTTCTGGTCTCTGCCCATTCATTAAAAGCACACTGCGGAATGCGTAAGCTTGTACTGATTTTAAAGCGAACCGCTGGAAATTTATAAAAATCGCGTATATTAAAATTGTTTAATACCTATATCAACTATGGTGACATTTTATTTAGCGTTCGTTCGCAGACCATATAGACGTTATATTTTTCTACCAGTATTTGAGAGAGCTTCCGTGGTGGCGAAAAGATTTATAAGTACGTTTCGAGAGAGCTTCAGCAGCGCAAAGCAGACGCCATAAACCATTTGACGGCAAAAAAAAAACACCGTTTTAAGGTCCTTAAAAAAATATCACCGATTTAGTATTTTTTGTTGTGCGGTCGTGCACGAAGAGACAAATGACGGTCGTGCTTCATGTGCGGTATCGCGGGGAGGCGGGGGTCGTGGGGCCGTTACGAGGCCGGTCGGCGCGGCGCAGGAAGTAGCGCACCGGAAAAGTGCGTTGTATAATTTATGAGCGAAGCTTTGTGTCGGGCCGTGATCGGATGTGCCCCGTGAATTTGAATTTCAATTCTCTATCCCCCCCTTTTCCCTCATAAACCACCTCCCCCTCCCCTTTCTACAAGGCCCACAGGACATGTTTTCGTGGTCTGGGTCGCCTGGAGTTGTCCGGTGGCCCGTTTGTGGTGTCCGGGATGGCTGCGAATGTAATGCAGGCTACAATAAAAAAAACACACACACATATATGCCGACGTTTGCAGTTATATCATTGTAATTTAACCCATACGGCGTATATAAGTAACTAGATCGGTGACACATGTTTGTTTGTTAAAATGAATAATATTTTTTCTCTCGGGTGTATTTGCTGGAGTACTTCAATGGGTAATTTTTTTTTTTTGAGATTACATCAAAAAGAAAATTAAAATAAAATCCAGGGCGTTATTGTGGCCAAGATGGTTTTTAAATATGGAAAAGATGAAGTTGTAGCCTACAGGATGTAGGATATACTGACCTGGAATTTCGGGGATTGTACATGGATTTCACAATCCGGGGGGAAAAAACGGGAATTGTTCAGGATTTTAGCTTAGTTTACAGGAATGTATTTCTTTATGATATATTTCAGTGGTTTATATTACGTCGAAATACCTCTGACGCCGAGTATTGAGCCAATTTTTTTATTACGCCGTTCTGCGTCTCAGCATCAGCTCTAGAGGGGGAAGCCATACGCTTTCAGGGTTAGTTTACCCGAATCCACACTTGGGTGAGCCAAAAGGACTCTTTTAAGAAATAAAGATTGAATTAACTCGCTGATTTCAAGCAGTGGGAAACTTGTTCGTCAAACAATTGAAAAAATTAAACATAATTTTACAATATTTTTTATCCTTAAGATATACTACACTGTAAAATTCAAGCATAGAAATTATATAGTTAAAAAGTTTGATGATAAAAGTGTTTATTTTTCTATATTAAATAAATTTTGTTTAACTTAAGCCATTCGAATATTTTCACACCCACTAGAAACATTACTTTGTCGTGTCTTCCTGTGGATTGTTTCACTTTTGAGCAGTATTAGGAAGGTATCTTAGGTCAGGGTGGGTTAGAATTCGTCTCGATCATCGCTGCTACTTTGACGTTATAGTGCACTAACATGGATGCTGTGATTGTTCATCCGCGAGGAAACGTGAATTTAAGCTTTAAATGAACATTATTTCAAAGCCCAGCGTAACTTAAGAACTGCTTCAGCCTCCTTCCGTCAAATGTTTGCATAACATCGCATTAAGCGCGAATGCATGCGTCAAACAAGGCAAATATTCATTATAGTGTCCATTGGCTTGAAACATGGCATTTGTTAAAATTTTAATGTGCGCGTGCCAGGAAAAGAACAAGGGTTCTGTGAACGGTTGGGTTCAAAATGATTTCCGAAAAGCGTACTTTCATTTATGTTTATTTAATTTTTTTTAGTTTGTTTTATTTTGTATGTAGCACTTCAGGAAAATCATTTTCATTACCTTTGAGAGTTGTCAAATGTGTATTACTACTTATTCAAGTTTTCTCATGCTTTTTTTCGCAGAAAAAAAATGACTGCAAAAAAAAACTTAAAAAGTATTTTTTTCTTATGAATAGAGAAATTTATTCGAAAATCAAGCAACGCAGTTCATGCTCCAGGAAAAAACCGGGCGCCTCAAACATTTTAATGCAGCGTATAAAATTTTTATTTTTGTCGAGAGGGTGAATAACTGCCCCTCCTGCAGTGAATTTGATCGCTGCCAGTTTCCCAGCCTGCGGCGTTGGCGCAAGGGCACTTCACCCGTCCCCCGCAGCGGGCGCCCCTAATATAGATCACTCATCCCCGGGTTGTTGGGGAGGGTCCCCGCCGCTTCTATTCTCGACGCCGCGAAAGAAGATAACAGCTGGTTCCTCTTATTATTATTCAGTTCAGGGAAATTTATTTCGGCTCGCTAGCGCTCTTTCCCTGAAACGACTCGCTACTTTGCTTCTCTACATAAATCACGAAGTTACAATTTAAAAAAAAAAAAAAATATATATATATATAATCACCAAATGCCATTTCAAAATAAATTTTTGAATTTGGGTGGGGCTCTATGGGGAAACTCGTTATAAATCTTCCGGAATCAACTCAGTAAGGTTAATGTTAGTTTGTAGGAATTATTTATAGACAGATTACAATCGTTTATGCAAAATCAGATATAAAAACAATAACTTAAAAGTGATATATGAGCAGTATATAAATGACGGTCCGAGCGCAGGTTTCAGGCTGTGGAGCCGGGAGCCGGTCCGCCATCTTAGGATTATGACGTCACGGCGGCCATCTTGGATGTGTGTGACCTTGAACTTGACCTTGATCTTGAAAATTGACCCTCAAAAATAGTCAAAATTTGCCAAAATTGGTCAAAAATTGCCCAAAATTCCTCAAAAATCGCCAAAATTTCCATTTTTTTTGGGAAAAAATTCCGCCAAAAAATCTCAAAAAATTCCACAATCCAAAAATTAGGATTTCGAAATTCCTCAAAAGTCGTTTTGCCCTAGAAAGAACCCAAACTCCTAAAAGAGGCTTAAAACTCCTAAGAGATAGCCGCTTTAAGCCTCTGACATCATCTAGGATTATGACCGCCATCTTGGATTATGACGTCACCGTTGCAATTTCCGTTACGCATGCCATCCTGAAAATCTGTAATTTTTATGTTAGAAAATCGGGAAAAATTTAAAAAAAATTAAAAAAATTATTTAATCGAATTAAATAATATAAATATTTAAAACCATTATTGCACTTATCGTTACGGCGCCATCTTGGATTATATAAATGTTGCATATTTCGTTACACCCGCCATATTGGTTAAGTACTATGTCATCGTTACACTTTATGTTACGACCGTCATATTGGATCCTATTAATGTTGCGTTTATCGTTATGGTCGCCATCTTGAAATTTAGACGCAATCTTGGAAATCCGTAATTATTATGTTAGAAAATCGGGAAAAATTTCAAAATCCATCAAAAAATTAACTTCTGATTGATTATTTCGATTCCCGTCCTTGGTTCGAAACCGGTGAGGGCAAAAAATATAAAAACATCAGATCTTTCCTCCACAGAAGCCACCTTCAGACAGACCTACCATCAATATCAAGGTATATATCGACAGCTGGTATGACGTCATGTCCGCCATCTTGTCTTCGTCCGCTGGAGACCGTCATCTTGTTTTCGTCTGCTAACGTGTGCTGGCGACATGTTAATATAATTTTCTGTTTACCATACCTTTAACCTCATCTGTTAGCATTGAACTTTGACCTTGAATTTAGACCTTGACCTTGAACGTTGTCATTGACCTTCAACTTTGTTATTGACCTTGAACTTCGACCTTGACATTGAAATTTGACCTTGACCTTGAACCTTGACCTTGATCTTTGACTTTGACCTTGACGTCCATCATGGATCCGTCATTTTATGTTCAGTACATGCTACCAGGAGCTACCACATGCTAGTGGTCATTGCCACCATCATGTTTTCGTCTGCTGGAGGACACCATCTTGTGTGTACTCATCTTACCATCATGCTAGTTTTATTCTAACCTGCTACAGTGCAGTAATCATTTATTATTACTGAGGTGCCCACCATCTTTAAATTCGGCCGCCATCTTGAAATCATGTCATTATTTAGCTAGAAATGCGGGAAAAATTCCAAAAGTCTCCGAAAAAATCATTTATTAATTTTCAAATTGAATAGTTGGATTCCTGTCCACGGTTCGATTCTTGACCAGTGACAGTTGTAACTAATTATTAAATAAATTTTAGTTTCTGTTTTCCATTACCTTTCGCGGAGTTTATTAATCATTCACTCTACGAAAAACAACTCAAGTCGATATACCTGACCAACGAATTAATACAGTGACGATTAGCCTATTATGAAAGTCTAATTTTTCATTAATCTAAATAACCTATAAGACGTTCATGTGCAAAGCCACACATATAGAACAATTGTCTTCAGTCCATGAGACCGAGTCATGTCATTATCAGACGTATATGTTAGTCATTTCAGGACAGCATGACCTTCGTCGTCAGCTAATTATATTCAATTAATCCATCGTGACATTTTTTATACATACTAAAGGATGGAGTCACTTTGAAAAAAAATTTTTTTAGTAACAACAAGAGGTTTTAAACTATAGCCCGTCCCACTCTTAGATTGCAGTACACGGCTTATGGCGCGCGCTGTTGCCAAATCTCTAACACATTACGAATTTCAGGAGATGCGTGTCTTTGTAATTTGGATCGAACAAGAAGCATTTTAAGAAATCATATCGTAATTTATAATATTTTATACTATTACACATATAAATTTGTAATAATGCCACTTTTATGTAAATTTCAAATAAAAACTACCTATTGTAGACGAAAATTTGTTATAGTTTTCTTTTCTGTTCTAAAAATCCCATATATATATGTATATATATAATTATATATATATCACATTTTCATGGGCCCGACAAATGCCGTATTTTTGGACAAGTCATGTCCAAAATGATAAATAAAATACGGTAATGGAAATTCTCGGTCGAGTAAGTTATGGGAAAAATCCGAACAATTGGTTCGAAATGGGGAAGATTTTTTGAAAAACAGAAAAATCGCAACAACTCCCATAATATGAATAATATCGAATCCGTTTTAACGTATGATAACTCGGATTACCTAATGCCGAAAAATGTTTTCTAAATACATTTTTGATACGACCAGCCATAACTGCATGGGTTCGAAAAAAATTTTCACCGGACAAAAAAACGTAACTGCCTTAGTAGTAACCTTATCAAATCTGTTTAAATTGTTTGTAATAATATCATAGTTATTTTCCAAAACTTTGTCTAAAACAATGTTTGATAAGATGCTTGGTGTTGAGAAGGATAGAAAAATAATTCAAAATTTTGTACCATGATCGCTATTGAATTCCTTCGTATTTATTTCATACATTTTACATATTATGTTCAAGAATCGATTATAATATTTTTTGTTGACTAAGGAAGCCATGTATTTGAAATTGCTTGTAGGACAGAACCCCACTTATCTAAACACACGACCCTGTTTCCTCTTACGACGGCAGCGCGCGCTCTTGTACTGATAAGACACATCTTTAACAGCTATTTCCACGGAAACTGTAGAAGTAATTGAGATGGGGCTGCTTTTAAAAACTAATTCAATTCATTGTGAACATTTTTCTCGCTTTCGTCCCCCATCCATCTATAATAGAAAAAAAATTTCCGTGGGTCAACTTTTTGATGTTTCAGTTTGTGAGAAAATGCATTTCAATATATTAAAAAAATTATTTAAGTGAAACCTGTACAGTTTTTGTCTTAACATTTGTTCGGTGGCGTCCTAAGGCATTAATTTACTAATAAAAAAAATCTGAATGAAATACACATGTAGGTTTTCTTTTTTTGATGTGAAACATATCGGAATACTTCAAAACAGTTCGCAGCGAATAAGTTATGTGTTTTAATTTTTTCGGACACTTAAAATATTGTTAAGTATTCAAAATAAGCATTGCCTGATGCGTATTTTGATTCTATACAATATGAAAAAAAGCTTGGTCCAAAAAAAAAATTTAAATTTCGTTTGATATTTGGCAACAACGCACGAAGAAACAAGGACAGTGCGAACGGCAATCGGCGTGTGTTAGAGAGAGAGAGAATGCGCCCATATACTTCCACACTGCAATCTAAGAGTGGGATGCTCTATAGTAAATATTCAATCACTACATTTTGTACTTCACGCAATCAACAAAAAGGAAGCACCGTCAACGAAAATACAGCACCGCCAACGAAAAGGCAGCACATTTGGAAGCACCGACAACGAAAAGGCAGCACCGACATCGAAAATGCAGCACATTTGGAAGCACCGACAACGAAAAGGCAGCACCGCCAACGAAAAGGCAGCACATTTGGAAGCACCGACATCGAAAAGGCAGCACCGACAACGAAAAGGCAGCACATTTGGAAGCACCGTCAACGAAAAGGCAGCACCATCAACGAAAAGGCAGCACATTTGTTATTGGCTCCAATATTCATTGGCTCCAATATTCATTGGCTCCAATATTCATTGGCTCCAATATTCATCGGCTCCACTATTCATGGTCTCCAAGTACTTCAACTGGTACAAGTGCTCCAAATGCTCAGAGTGTTCCAAGTGCTCAAATCCTATAAATTATCGAATTTCTAAAATTTCTCCAAGTGCGCCAACAGTCTTTTGACTCCTATAGTCATTGGCTACAATATTCATTGGCTCCAATATTCATTGTCTCCAATATTCATTGGCTCCAATATTCATTGGCACCAATATTCATTGGCTCCAACAGTGTTTTGGCTTCAAATATATTTGGCTAGAATTCTTGGAGTCTAAGAGACTATGAGTCCACATGGCTACGAGTCTAAAATTATCTAGCTGGTTACGAGTTATACATGGCTTGCGAGGCTACAGAGCTACGAAGCTTCTAGTACACAAGTTTACGTGACTGCGAGGATATAGGACCACAAGTCTGCATGAGTACTTGACTACGAAGCTACTCGTCTACAAGGCTCCAGTTGCCGCATCTGTCTTCGACGGAATTTTCTCTTTTGCTCCAACTGAACCACCAGCATTATGTTATAAGATTACAAGGCTGCTTGCTTACCTAGCTTTAAGTCTACGAGGCTCCAATGCATCATGACTACGAGACTACGAGCCATGAGGTTACGAGTCTATGAGATTGCGAGTCTTCTAGGTTACGTGATTTCGAGGCTATAGTACTACGAAGCTTCCAGAACGCATGGTTACGAGACTGCGAGGCTACAATTCTACGAGGTCCCAAGACATCATGTCTACGCGACTACGAGCCAAAAATTTTTTTTTTAAATAAAATAAAAAATACATACAATTCTGGCTTGTACTAGAACTCTATCTTTGCTCAACAATGATAAGTTTACAAGCTAGCAGAATATGTTTATGTATATTTTATTTTAATTTTTTTATTTTTTATTTTTATTTTTAAATATTTTTTTATCCTTAAATTTCAGCAAGTACCTTTGCATGAGATAAATTAACTATCACCACTGAATAGTACTATTGTAGTCGGTTAGAGACATGAAGTTACGTAGCCACACGGCCAATTAGTCATGCAGTCTCGAAATCACGTAACCTAGAAGACTCGCAATATCATAGACTCGTAACCTCATGGCTCGTAGTCTCGTAGTCATGATGCATTGGAGCCTCGTAGACTTGAAGCTACGTATCAAAGTAGCCTCGTAGACTTGAAGCTACGTAAGCAAGTAGCCATGTATTCTTATAACATTATGCTGGTGGTTCAGTTGGAGTAAAAGAGAAAATTCCGTCGAAGACAGATGCAGCAACTGTAGCTTCGTAGTCAAGTACTCATGCAGACTTGTAGTCCTGTATCCTCGCAGTCACGTAAACTTGTGTACTAGAAGCTTCGTAACTCTGTAGCCTTGCAGTCTCGTAAACTTGAAGATTCGTAGTCATGTAACCTCGTAACCTCATGGAACCAAAAGACTGTTGGAGCCAATGGATATTGGAGCCAATGAATATTGGAGACAATGAATATTGGATCCAATGAATATAGTAGCCAATGACTATAGGAGTCAAAAGACTGTTGGAGCACTTGGAGAAATTTTAGAAATTCGATAATTAATAGGACTTGAGCACTTGGAACACTCAGAGCATTTGGAGCACTTGTACCAGTTGAAGTACTTGGAGACCATGAATATTGGAGCCGATGAATATTGGAGACAATGAATATTGGAGCCAATGAATATTGGAGCCAATAACAAATGTGCTGCCTTTTCGTTGATGGTGCTGCCTTTTCGTTGTCGGTGCCTTCCAATTGTGCTGCCTTTTCGTTATCGGTGCTGCCTTTTCGATGTCGGTGCTTCCAAATGTGCTGCCTTTTCGTTGGCGGTGCTACCTTTTCGTTGTCGGTCCTTCCAAATGTGCTGCATTTTCGATGTCGGTGCTGCCTTTTCGTTGTCGGTGCTTCCAAATGTGCTGCCTTTTCGTTGGCGGTGCTGTATTTTCGTTGACGGTGCTTCCTTTTTGTTGATTGCGTGAAGTACAAAATGTAGTGATTGAATATTTACTAGTTTAAAACCTCTTGTTGTTACTAAACAATTTTTTTTAAGTCACTTCATCCTTTAGTATGTATAAAAAATGTCACGATGGATTAATTGAATATAATTAGCTGGAGACGAAGGTCATGCGGTCCTGAAATGACTATATTATACGTCTGATAATGACATGACTCGGTCTCGTGGACTGAATACAATTGTTCTATATGTGTGGCTTTGCACATGAACGTCTTATAGGTTATTTAGATTAATGAAAAATTAGACTTTCATAATAGGCTAATCGTCACTGTATTAATTCGTTGGTCAGGTATATCGACTTGAGTTGTTTTTCGTAGAGTGAATGATTAATAAACTCCGCGAAAGGTAATGGAAAACAGAAACTAAAATTTATTTAATAATTAGTTACAACTGTCACTGGTCAAGAATCGAACCGTGGACAGGAATCCAACTATTCAATTTGAAAATTAATAAATGATTTTTTCGGAGACTTTTGGAATTTTTCCCGCATTTCTAGCTAAATAATGACATGATTTCAAGATGGCGGCCGAATTTAAAGATGGTGGGCACCTCAGTAATAATAAATGATTACTGCACTGTAGCAGGTTAGAATAAAACTAGCATGATGGTAAGATGAGTACACACAAGATGGTGTCCTCCAGCAGACGAAAACATGATGGTGGCAATGACCACTAGCATGTGGTAGCTCCTGGTAGCATGTACTGAACATAAAATGACGGATCCATGATGGACGTCAAGGTCAAAGTCCAAGGTCAAAGTTCAAGGTCAAGGTCAAATTTCAATGTCAAGGTCGAAGTTCAAGGTCAAAGTCAAGGTCGAAGTTCAAGGTCAATAACAAAGTTGAAGGTCAATGACAACGTTCAAGGTCAAGGTCTAAATTCAAGGTCAAGGTCAAAGTCCAATGCCAACAGACGAGGTTAAAGGTACGGTGAACAGAAAATTATATTAACATGTCGCCAGCACACGTTAGCAGACGAAAACAAGTTGACGGTCTCCAGCGGACGAAGACAAGATGGCGGACAAAACGTCATACCAGCTGTCGATATATACCTTGATATTGGTGGTAGGTCAGTCTGAAGGTGGCTTCTGTGGAGGAAGGATCAGATGTTTTTGTATTTTTTGCCCTCGCCGGTTTCTAAACAAGGACGGGAATCGAAATATCAATCAGAATTCTATTAAGTTAATTTTTTGATGAATTTTGGAATTTTTCCCGATTTTCTAACATAATAATTACGGATTTCCAAGATTGCGTCTAAATTTCAAGATGGCGACCATAACGGTAAATGCAACATTAATAGGATCCAATATTACGGTCGTAACATAAAGTGTAACGATGACATAGTACTCAACCAATATGGCGGGTGTAAGGAAATATGCAACATTTATATAATCCAAGATGGCGACCGTAACGATACGTGCAACAGTGGCTTTTATAATTTTTATTATTTAATTCGATTAAATAATTTTTTTAATGTTTTTTAAAATGTTTCCCGATTTTCTAACATAAAAATTACAGATTTTCAGGATGGTGTCCGTAACGGAAATTGCAACGGTGACGTCATAATCCAAGATGGCGGTCATAATCCTAGATGACGTCAGAGGCTTAAAGCGGCTATCTCTTAGGAGTTTTAAGCCTCTTTTAGGAGTTTGGGTTCTTTCTAGGGCAAAACGACTTTTGAGAAATTTCGAAATCCTAATTTTTGGATTGTGGAATTTTTTGAGATTTTTTGGCGGAATTTTTTACCAAAAAAAAATATGGAAATTTTGGCGATTTTTAGGAATTTTAGACAATTTTTGACCAATTTTGGCAAATTTTGACAATTTTTGAGGGTCAAATTTCAAGGTCAAGGTCAAATGTCAAGGTCACACACATCCAAGATGGCTGCCATGACGTCACAATCCAAGATGGCGGACCGGCTCCCGGCTCCACAGCCTGAAGCCTGCGCTCGGACCGTCATTTATATACTCTTAATATATTATTTAAATATTTAAGGTTAATATTTAATTTGTAAAAACCCTACGTTTAATTTCTTGTCCGAGTTTCGTATTAAAAGTATACTTGCAACACGAGAACAAACGTGAATTGTTCTAGTATTTTTCGCTTCTATCGGAGCCGTTTCATTTATAAGTTTAAAAATTCTGGCTGCAAATGGAATAATTCGATAATCGACGTAGCTGCACCGGAAGCGAATACTAGCGGCGGGTGCGGAAACTACGGGTGATTCTCGTCAAGAAATGTTTGTGAAAGCACATTTAGCGGACACACATCACGATCGCCATTATTTTAAAGAATTATACGTTAAATTTCATGTCCGAGTTTCGTATTATACGCGTATTTGCAACATGAGAACTTGTGAATTTTCTCGTTACCAAGATAGATGTTACACCTCTCTGGCTAAAACTGAAAGCCTCGCTCTTTTTTTTTAAAAAGGTTTTATGTAGCACACTCCTTGAAATTTGAAATGTGTTCACGTTCAGTGATTTGTTTATCCCGGATGTTCGTATGTTAAATTTGAAATAAACATATTTTTCTCAAATATTTCGATTAAAAAAAAAAAACTTTAAATAATATTGACGGATTTAGTATTTTTGGTGCGTATGTAATGGAAAGAATGAATTTTTTTACATAGTAGGTAATTTTTGTTTTACGCGTGGGGCGACAATCATTTCATCACAGCCACTCTGTTGCAATTCCAGCACAATGAGTCGCGCTTCTAGTTCAGCTGGAAACGGAACAGTTCTCTGTTCCGCGTGCAGTTGATAAACATGTCGTTGAACTCTCTCGCATCCTTATCTTCTGGAGCTAGGCCTACTCATTCGGTTATTTTTAGTGCCGTGGTAGTTGCAAGACGTGAACAGAAGTGTACCACAACGTCGCTCATCTTGGCGTAGGCGAACTACTGCTGTGTTGTCTCGCAGCACGTGTCGGTGAACGTACTATTTCACCGACCCCGAGTCAGATACCCGAATAATACACCTTCGTTAATATTCCTTTTAATTTTGGTTGGGTCTGTTAGGTAAGTACATTTCTCATCGAAAGCGTTCTTTATTTATTTTTCCGGGAGGATGGTTTTTTGGTAGGTGAACGTAACTTAAATGAAGGATAATTTCGTTAAGTAAACTACATTGAATATTCTCAAAAATATTGGCGGAGTTGCACGAGCGAGTAGAGAACTGCGAATGGTTGTTCGGGACTGATCGGGGGTCAATGAGGCTTCTCGGATTCGTGACCTTCAAACTCATTGAAGTCTTTCGTATTTCATTTGGCTTGTCGTGTCGTCTGTTTTTTGTGATTCGCTTTGTATTACTCTCGCTGGATTTAGATTTTTTTACTCTGATTTATTGGTTCTGTCCAATCATGATTACGTCAGCAATATCAACTATGATTATCATTTTCAGAATTCTTTATTTGTCCTTTTTACGATGCTATTTTACTGACAACGATTTAGCGTAATAATGTATGATCTGATATAATTATTTCTGTTGTACCTTGCTTTTGTGTCGTGTTGTCTCTCCTGTGGGTTTTCGACTCATTCACCCCGAGTCGGTCGTCCGAATATCCCTCATATGTGCATCCTATGAATTTTTTTCCCCCCTTCGCCGTTGTAAAAGTGCAAGGTAGCTTATGTTAGGTCTGCTACACAAATAAAATTCTCGCCGGGAGGGTGGGTTTTCGTAACTAAAATGAAAGGTTGGTTGAGATGGATCAGCGACATTTAAAACGGTATTCTAAGACGTTCGGATCAGGTAGAGAATAAGCACTGCCTTGTTGGGATACAACCGCAACCTAACTAGCGGGTCGTATTCCAGAACGAGTCCAAAAAGGAATACGGTTGTCGTTTTAATAAACGGTGACCTGCGCGAGGCTAGAAACAGTTGCACATCGCAGAAAGAGCCAGCTACTTGGTGTCTCTTCGCAACATTTGTTTATTTACGTTTAGATGAGAGCAATGGAAGACAACAAAAATCAACGTGTCTGGTTTTACACCTGACGAATAGTCTTGTTAAATTTTTATCAACATATTGTAACACAGTATTTGTAACTGAAAAAGAATGTTCCATGGTATAGAGGATATAACATAACTTGTATACATGGTATCATTTATATTGTGTTGTTATGTTTTATTTTTATATTAATTTAAAACCAAGGGCCATATGAGATAACCAATCCAACGGACCGAAATATGAATTAGAATTTATTATAGTAATTACTCAAACAAATAATACTTTATTTATTTTACATGAATTGTAGAGTTCATATTGCAATAATAAATTTTATAAAAAGTAAAAAAAACTCGCTATTGGTTTTTGAATTTGCAACCAACAAAACTCTTTATTCTATGAACCTTGCAGTTTTCCACTCTGCTACGGAAAAAAGACAAAAATGTGGAATGAGTATTCAAGACTGTTATTCTAAATTTCTTAAGGACTTTCTAAGTTGCGATTATTTCTTGTTAATAACTTTTAAATGTAAGAAATGTATTCCAGGATAGTTTCGCTATCATTAAGTTTCATTTGTAACACCAATTAGCGTGGTACGTTCCCCGATGTACACGAAAGTAAATATATACGAGTCCATGGCGCCAGACGCTGGTATGCCATCTGGACGAATTCACAGAAAAAGTATATGTCATGGACAGCACTCGAAACTCATTCCCTAAAAACAAGGGACTGGCCGTGTCCCACCTAAGGGTCAGGGAGCAGTCATGTGCACCAGGTGTAGCATATTCAACACCTAAACGCTTAGTTTTGAAAAATGAATTCCTTATTGGAAGTTGCACGAGCGACCTGCAAACTTCGGGTATGTTGATTGTTTTTAAAGCGGCGGTAGGAGAGGGGAGGGTGTTCCGGTGAATCTCGAGTTCACGCGCAGGAAACATCTCGCGTTCGGGTTGTTTGCGCTGGTAACACTAGCAGTGAGCACGCAACATCCCTGCGCGGTACACGAACACGGCTTATTATTGCCGTGGGAGAACATCGGACATCCTCCGGGCACTGCTGGCGTGGGAACATGTTCCATTTGCGAGCCGCTTCTCCGTCTTCCGCCGGGTGCTTCCCGTGTCTGCCTGCTTTTCATACAGTTTTATGAGCATTAAGTTTATTCCGTGAATTTTTCCTCTGCGTGACTGTATGGTACATATTGTAAATATCAACATATGATGGTTGTTTACAAACGTTTGACAGAAAATAGTGCTAGAAGGATACGTAGGCCATTGGTACTACTTTCTGTCAACTGTGAGACAAGTGTACGAGCAAAGTGACATGATCGACTTTATAAACAACGTGACCGTCTGGAAACTTTTTTATATAAGATTGTTTTGTTTTGATCGAGTGTGAAGTGTTGAGCCAAGCATTTAATTCGTGTTTTGTATAGTGTCCGTATTTTTTTCAGTTTCTTGTGTATTTGACTGTATTTACGGTACATTTTTTTCCAGCGTTTGAATCCCGCCGAATAAAAACCTACACAATTCTGTTCTGTTTTTTTTAATAGCTCAATTTGATGGACGGTGTAAGACAAGTCATGTACATATTTGTTCTTAACTATAAAAAAACAAGCTTATAATTTGAGTAAGGCGGGCAGGAAATGATTTAAATTCATCGAATCTGACGGAACCCTCTGTATCAAAAACGTGTGTTGAATAACATTTCATTCGAGATCCAGTCAAATGACTTCCGTGCGGGGGGCGACCCCGATTTCATCGACCGCTCCCGGACCGCCGGATGGCACGTGCGTTCTTGATAACGAGGTCATACGGGCCAGAGGTCACCCTCCCCCCATCAACACCCTTCACGAATCTTCGACACGCTGTCAGATTTTCTCGTTTTCACTGGTTTGTCGACCGACCAAACTATTTCCTTTCTAGGCAACAATGTAAAAAAAAATTGTCATTGATAACGTTCATTAACCTGTATCTAGATGAACAGACATTTTGCGGATTCATTTGGGCGCAAGCTAGACTGCAAATCTTCATACTCTTGCAATTCATTAAGGATTAGAACCGCACTTATTTGGACACGTCCCTCTACGACAGTGAACCCAACGATGCTCAGCTAGGAGAGAAGTTTGCGAATCAGGTAGCGCTGATTAAATGGAGCAAAGAGTTTCCCACTTAGAAATCAGCCAATGGAAAAGCAAACGTCGTTGGTAAAGCAAACATAAGGCTTTGAATTTTTGTTTGACGCCAAACGAATTCGCGAAATTTCCTATATCTAATGGAAGCATTTTATGGAAATTTTTCTATGCATTAAATTTTGTATCAAACAAATGTAGGCAAGTTACCATTTTTTAATTGGAAATATATTTACATCGTTTGTTTATAATAAGGTTAACATATAAATTTGATAGATTGCAGAACAATTTCTTGCAGTATGAGAATTCCTTCCAGCATGCATCTGCTAACCGCCACAGAAATGAAATTCCACATGTATCCAGGGGTTGATCCCAGCCGAAATTGAAATCGTCTTACTCCCCCCTCCCCCTTAAAAACGTTCTGAAGAGACAGTAAGTAGCTATGCCCGCATGCCACAGCCCAGAGCTTCGGACATGCAAAGAGAAATGCCTGGGAGTTGACTAGTGATGTCTGGGGACTGGAAGAACTCGCGGTTTTAATAACCTTCAGGATGGACTCCACACAGTCTTCTGCACATTCGAGCACACGCCGTCGGTTCATTGGCTGACGACTTGAGACGTCCTCACTGGTAGGTCTGTGATCTTCTCTGGGTAATGATTTCTCACGGGTCCACGTTACTCCCGCGCAAACATGTGTACCAATCGCAGACACATCACAATATAATCAATATTTCAATTCTAGCCTTTCGCAAATTGAATGTTCCAGTCTCTAGTGATGACCATAATTAGTCACAACCGAGCTATCGTCGTTCTAACATTTAGTTTTTTTTTTTTGATGGCCTCCTGCGAATTCTATACTTTTCAAAAACAAAAATTTTATTGAATTAAATTTGCACTGTCTTCCACATTCTACAGTCGACTCATGATTTTCGCTTGTTTGAAAGCATATGTCATAAACTTATTACTATGATTTTATTTTTATATATACTTTGTTCAGTGTACTTTTATTTGAACATGTAAAAAATTTATTTGTGTGCGTAAGTGCATTAACATGTAAGTATGTAAATTGGTATCTATATTTGAACTTAACAATTAATGACCTGTCGAATTTAGCTGAATGCCGTAGATAGTGTAAAAAATATATATTACTGCCTGATATTTTTATATCAATAAAACCAAATAAAAATATGTTCACTTGTGATGTTTAAATTCGTTAGATAATATTAACCTTTTTTTTAACGAAGATATTAACTTTGCGGGGGAAAAAAAAATTTTCTGTAGGTCTTAGTGCGGATATTTTAAAAGGACCCCGATGTGATTATACGTACGTAGCTTATTTTATAAAATTAAATTTTTGAGTAGTGTCGATTAATGTGTCATCCCCCCCTCATGTGTCGAATAGAAGATGAAGTGCTTGTTACAGTTAGGCAACCAGTGAAACTCGTATGCTCGCATTGTTGACGCGAGGCGTTTACGCATCGCCGGTTAGATAGGCAACACGCACTAACGCCAAGTTTAACTTGTTGCCTGCTCGTAGCCAACAAAGAAAGTTTACTTAGAAAAATTTCGGATTATTGCAGATGCGCCATATAATGCCAACATCGCAACGGACGGGACTGAAATTACTCGGCGCGACAGCAAAATATTGCGTTAATGTGAACATGCGGTTTTACTCTTCTGGCAAACAAATTATGACAGAATTTTTTTTTGTTTTGCAAGTTAGGTATATTTATTTTTCAATCCACATGTTTGAGAGAAATATGTTCAAAACAAATGTATAGTTCTTTCGAAAAAAAATTATTGTGTGTGAACACATTTCAAAGATTTTACAGATTAATAAAGTAAACAAAACCTTTAGTAACATATAATATATCCGTTAAACCAGTCGATCCATCATCCTAAAATAAAGTTCTGACGTGCATTTCAGTAACGTCACGGACGGACGCGGCGGATCACAGAGTCCAGCGTTAGTGACCGTGGCCATCCAGACACGATGTGCCGCGAGAAGGGCGCGCGACTTCGTCCTGCTGGGCCTCGGAGGAAAGGTTTACCTACGTGTTCGACGACTGCGTTCCTCCGCTGTTGTTGTGGTCGTGGGGCAACGGGGCCGCGACGTATACAGCGCCTCTCGGCAAACATTGACCGCGGGCGCTGTGTGCGTTGCGTCGATTGCGACAGCGAGCTAGCCGCGCCGCTGTAAACAACGTCCAAGATTGATGTTCGCCGCGCTTGAAGTGACGTGTTTGTTCCGGCAGCGCTAGCATTTTCCCTGTCATTGCGTTTATAAAACATAAATTAAAAGGAATTCATCGACTAGACAACGTTTTATTTTCATTTTTTTTGTTAAAGAAATAGTTTCAGTAAAACATTCTCGTCGATGTAATCCCCTTAAAAGATAACAACTTAATATATTTAATGATTCGCTTGAAGATGCAACAAAACAATAAACAATAAACAATAAAGGCTCACATTGGAAGTTCCTAATTAGGTAGATTTCGAAGAACTACCTGTTGTAGCCGTTACCATGATGTGACTTCCGGAAAATTTTTATATAATTTAACATTTCATGGTCCATATACCCCAGAACCATTGTTAACTCAAAAGTTTATACATATAAACTATATATATAAAATCAAATTTTATGAACATGATAACTGCCGTAATTTTTCACAAATCACTTCCAAACTGATAAATAAAATATAGTAATGAAAAATCTCAGCATCTATCTGTAAGATCTAAGCGGAACTTTTTGTTTCTATATCAATCCTCTACAATGCAACGGTGCGGAAATACATATAAATTATTTTTCTATGTTATTAACTGGGGCATTTTCTTGGTAAAATACTCGCTAAAGTTCTTTCTATAGTTTACATTGTGCACACGTATATCTATGAAAATATAACATAATCGCTTTAAAAATACAACACATAGGTATTATATACTAATATGTATGCATATAATACAAATAAATAATGCATGTTACATATATATATAGGCTTGACTCATTTGCTATTCATTACTAATTCAACGAGTTTAAATATATTGTTTGTGTGTTGGTGTGTGTCCGCGCACGCTGGCAAATCATATTCATGAAAATATTTATAAATATTTGAGACATATTTTATTCCCACAACATTGTTAAACTGAAAGGAGTTAAAAAATATAGCTAGTTTTATTGAGGCTTTTGAATGTTATTTTTGTGAAAGTATTTATCATACGCTGTTTCAAAAAGCGCGTGTAAAATAGATTATTTCCCGAAACTGTAGAATTGAATCATTCCCTCGAAGTAACCGTGGTTTCGTGAATGCGTGTGAAAGAATTACCGTAATCCAAACTTACGGTTTCTTATCACTTGTCACCTTTGTCGTTTTGCCGAGTAAAATGTTTGCAATAAGAATGTTTGCTTTCTCTTTATGTACCGCTGTTTGTTTTGAAATGTGTTGTTTTTTACATAAAGAGGTATAAAAGTTAAATATTACTTTTATTTTTCATTCCACCCCTTTTTATAGGCGTGGTAGTAATTATTTGTAAACTCTTGCTATGCTAATAGTTTGCTGGATATCCTTGTTATCCTCGGAAGAATGTGTATCTTTCGTGTTCAGATTGATCTATATTGATGGAATCCGTTTAAATTGTCTGAAAACTTATAAATTTTAACTAAATGTTATGTCAGAAAATGTATTTTTTTTACGAAACGAACCATTGCAGCAAGGGGATGGAAAAAAACAGGGGTGGGATTAAAATCAATTAATAATTTCTGCACCAAGTATAGACAAAAAAAATCATAACATTTTAGTAGATATTCTAACAAATCCGCTATAATTTATTGTAAAAACACTAAACATTGTCTAAAAAAATTGTTTTCAAACAATTTGAAAGAATTTAATTTTTTTTTTGTCCTTTAACTCTTGTTTCTTTACACATCTTGCACTTTACAGTTGTGTTACAGACACACATAACCTTAATTTTTGGGACGCTACCTCAAAAATGTATCAAAGCCAGTTTAATCAAAATTAAAAAAATATATTACTTCAAACTACAATTACTTATTTAAGTTTATAAAATATATTCCAGAATGGTTTAACTACGAAAAATTTTGTTTTGACACACCGATACTTTTGGTACGTTACCCGATGGTCACATACGCGAAATATACGGGTACATATTGACAGCTTCTGCTCATGGGTACAGCAGAAGAAAAAGGAATAACGCAAATTTCCCAGCATTCAAAACTAGGTGATGTCGCCTGGCAGTCTGCAGCGTTCGGAGGCTACGACGCAAGTAGGCGGGAGTCTTTATGTCGACTACTGTTGGATACTGTTGGATACTGTTGGATACTGTTGGAAGACGGGCTGTGAGCGGGAGTCACGACAAGGCGAGGATAACGCATTTCAGAATCGAGCCCCAGTACACACCCTGACTGTGGAGTCCAGCCTGATGTTGAACCACAGTGGTAGCCCTAGACTTTGCGGGACTCTGCGTCACATACTTTTGCAGGGCGCAAATATTTAGGATTGGAACCTCAGCGGTAGGCCTGGGATTGGGAAGGGGGGCTGTTTATGGAATTAGCCCTCAGAGAAAAAGGCAGCTTTCCCCGGGAGTCTCTGAAAACTAAAACCTTACCTTGGTTAATTGTGCTCGGGTTAGCTTTATGAATGTGAAGAGGATATTCTGGTGTTATCATCTTTGTACGAGGCTATGTTTTTAGAACATTTTACTGTTATGAAATCATGAATACTCAATTTAAATTACGTGCTAACAACAATTAAATTATTTCTCTTTCCATTAATGTCTGTATACATATTTTTTTAAAGAAAACTAGATAAACAAGAATATAATTTAAAAGGGCCGATGCAAGGGAGCCGCTACTGTAGAAATACACCTCGACTCTCTAGTTGTTGTTGCAGTCAGCGTTCTCCTCCTCCCAATCGGGCACTGTTCAAAATACTTCAAATTTACGGACTTGTCAACGAAGAATCAGCCTCAAATGAACGAAGAGTGCTTTGTTATCTCAGAAAACTGGATCTTCGTAGAAACTACGCAGTGTTTCAACTTCTGAATCCTGTTTTCCGGTATAAACAGGAACAAACGCTCACGTTGAAGAAATGTGTGTTTTTGCATGTGCCCTAACCAGTTTTTGAATCTTTTTCTTTAATACATAGATTATTGCAGTAGATTAATATTCACAGCAAGTAAACTGTGTCCGCAAGTTTACGAAGATAAGGGATAAATTTACGAAGATGCCTGGGTGATTTGTAACCAGCGTTGTTCGTAAATTTAAGGTGAAAATTTCTTACCGTGTAGTTTGCAGTTTTGCACGCAGTGTCTCCGCCGAGTTTGAGTGATTTTGGTGGTGGTGTGGGGGGGGGGGGTTGTCATATCAGAGGCGGGCTCATCAGTGTCGTTCGACCTTGGAGTGTGCCGTGGACCCCCTTTGTTGAAGTTTAAAGGCACGGAGGGGGGTGGAAGGTGGAAGGGGGTTATTATCATTAAAGCGATGACTCAACCTGCGGCCGTGGAAGAAACAGAACGTGTTCGACACGGTTCGCGGCACCTCGTTTTCAGTACCTCCCTCCCTCCCTCACCCGCCCCGGCCAACCTACATCCGCCATCTTGTTTTTCGTTCCCAGCGAGCGAGCTTCGCGCGCGTGCGCGTAGGTGCTTGCTCGCGTCACTTCCGCCGCCGCCGCCGCCGCCGCGGGGGAACAACCCGGTGCACGTCGGCTCAGTCGCCGCGAACGGCCGGCCGTGCGAGTGCCGTGGGTGTGCGTGCGCGCGCGCGTCTGACGGGGGAGGGCGTTATCGAGCCGCGGCTCGTGGGGGAGGAGGGGGGAGGGTCACAGACACTCGCACACGGGTTTAGGAAGCCGTCGCCGTCGGTAGCTGTCCGAGAGCCTCCTGGACGGAGAAGAGATACGACGGCTGGGGAAAATGCGCTACCGAGAAAACTTCCTCGATCAGGGTCTTCGCCGGGGGACGACTTCATCGCCGGTAAACATCGGGCGCGCGGTCTCCTCCCGCCGATAAGATATCCCTCCCTGTTCCCCTCCAACCAGCACCTACCTCTGAACATCCCTCTCCCACGCAACTTCGTCTGCCGTGGGGATGGCTCGTACGAAGAAGAAGGCGAGGTGGCTTAGCTGTGAGTATACCCTTGTGTATTTCTGAACAACGATTGCCATCATACGTGCTGTGATTTTAGTTCTTGACATTACCAGCTAAGTGCATTCCAGCTAATCTATACATTTCGGGAATGACTTGACAGACAGTCATTCCTATCAACAAATACTTGGACTGTGCTTGATTGCTTACACCCTTCCCAAATTAAAAACGCATTCGAATAGCTAGTTTCATGTTTGAATGACGTCTTGCAAGGATGCAGAAGTGTTCAGGATAGTTGTAATGCACGATAGTTGTAAGCGGTGTTGATTTGAATCCCTAAATCAAAGACTCGAGGGTGGGTAAGGTTTTAAGAAACAAATCAGGCTCGTTTTAGCATGTCAACCACTTGTTGGTTAGCTAGTAGGCATTCTATTTATAGCACGTTTTAATATAGAAATATAAATGTATTATATAATATCGACAAGGATAGGGTCTTAAATTTTTACCCGCTATTTCAGTGACTAATTTTGTATTATTTATGACAATCAATGTTATTTATTGAAATTAAATTCATGGACATCGCCATTGGCAATGTACTCTGGTTCCCATAGAAGAAACCTCAAGAATGTACAACAAAGATAATTCATAAACACACGGAGAACACGAAAATATCAGCTGATGTCAATGTTATATTCCTAGAGAATCGCGCGGTAGGAATTTAATCAGAAAGAATCACAGCGCAGACGGACACAGTGGACTGACAATGACGAGACAGTTGCGACAAGAACAGTAAATACATACAAATTACAACACAGCGACGCACTGATGAACCTAGCGATGAAACAGAACAGTTAATCTTGATATCACAACGATAACACGGTGAGGAAACTAAACAGAAAATCTTGACAGTACATTAATTACAGCACGGATAAACACACTAGGCTTGCTATGACAAAGCAGTTACGACGTTTCGGCAATTGACATCTGCTTCCGTCATCAGGCACAAACATACTGTAGGCATGTAACATTTGACATCAGATGATATTGGAATGTTCTCCGTGTTGTCCACTATTGAGTTTTATTATTTTATTTTACGAAAACCAGTCGTCGGCTTACTTCTAAAACCTCGTAAGTCCAGATTTTCCCGGTTTTATATTCCGGATGTGTTTGGTGTATTTTTTCATAGTGCATATGCTGATAAAACTTCGTAAGTCAACTCTACTTAGTCTCTTTTCTATTCACAAATTATAAAACCTCGTATCTTTGTCAGTCGAAACCGTGCTCCAAAAGCTCATAAGTTCTCCTGTAAAATTGACTGAAATGGAGTTACGAGGTTTTAGAAGTAAGCCGACGCAGTGTAATTTAAGTGGTGTTATGTCAACGAAATTAATTTAAATCAATCTTCCCCGTTGCAAGAATTATCAAATGAATTATGTGATTCATTTTTGAATTTTTGGTTTCGTTAAGATGCTCTTCTGTAAGTATTAATTTAAATACACCGTCAAAGCATGATGTACAATATGATGGTGTTAACCTTAGTGCCTCGGATTCTACTCTCTCGGCCTTTTGACAGATCGTGTAAGCGGGTTGTACTTCTCTCAAACACGTATCGTTTCTTTTGTTCTCCACTGGCTTGCCCTTGGGTGTGCTATGAATGCATGGAACGTGACACCCAGTTTTTGCCTTCATTTCATGTCACTTCCTAACGACCTTGAATATTTATTCCGAAGATGGTTCTTTCGTATTGACGTCGTAACTGCAAGAGTGTCCATTTGTTGTAAAATTTTCGTTTAATAATCTTTGAAATTTTCCCTTGCAGCAATTTGTAATATTTCCTATTCCCGAATACAATTAATATCAAAAATTATTTTTATTCTGTGTTAACGATAATACCCCAAGTTGTTTTGCGGATAGAAATAGGTTTTTTTTATAATGCCTACAGTTACACTCGACTCACAGTTTAATAATGTTTGTATTTTTGGAGCCGGGCTTTGGCGTAAATGATGAGCTGCGTTGTAGTCTCGTTTATGGTGGAGGGGAATATTTTAATTTAATAAATAATTGCCTAATGGTATCTTGGTTTCATTAAAATATCTAACCATTGAGTACAGTATGGATTTTATATGTTATTATGTGGCTTGACAAAGCATTGGATATTTGCCTTTGAACTGGTTTCGAAGTCAACTTTTCTTTTTTACACATAGAACAATCATCACAGTAGTAGATAATCACCCGCTATAAGTGAATGCATAGCTTTCTGATGAAGATCTTCTAACACATGAAAACTTGTAGCAACTTCAGAGAGTTCAGAAAGAAAGTATGAATACCACGCCCAAAATTAGGATGAATATCTCGGAACATAAATTGTAGAAAATATGTTTTGGATAAAACAAATAGACATTAGTCCCCTCCAAAACCTTTTCTTTGGCCACTGTGAAGTGTAATAGGGCTGTATTTGCAACTTAAAAGGTCTTGGGGTCCAGCCCTCTTGAAGAGTTCATGTGGCGATGGTTGCGGATTCCATCCCAGCACTCCGTCACGAGTCACACGTTTATGAGTCCTGAGCCGGTATACAACCGTGAGGCTTGAAACTCTACAAACACGAATATTTTAAAACATGCTTTAGTGTAAGCAACTCTGCTCTCATTTAGGACTTTTATAACTAGAGAATGCGACCAATCATTAGTGTTTGGTAACATCGATTTAATTGATGATTGGTGACTGGGTGATCGTCCAGGAGTCTGGCTTGGATTCACAGCTATCGCCACGAGATAATGTGGTCACAGCTTACTAGGCGAAATGATCCTGCAGTGATTCGCCACTGCCTTTCCGCAGTGTGGTGGTGAGGGGACAACACAAAGCTTATCGTTGTGCCCGGAGAAAGAAATTCCCATTATGGAAAATCCCCGGCCCGGCTATAAATCGAACCAGGGACCTTTGACCCATCAGCTAGAAGCCTTAAGGTGGTAATGGCCTAAAATTATTTTGCTTTCAATATTTAATGTTTTTTGCTCGTGAATTTAAATAAATTCACAATATAGCCATATTTAATGGTTCATAAATACTCTTTTATACTAAACAAGTCCTTATTTAAAGTTTTTTTAAATGAACTTAAGGGCAAATATTTATGCCAGTTCTAGCATGTAGGTAGCCCTCGAATTAAAATATTTTATCTTTGCTATATCATTTTTTAATCAATTAAAGCTAGGTTTTTACCAAAACCGTGGAAAACTCGGGTTTTCGTGGTCTTGAAAAAAAAACTATCTTTTATTGATTTATGAATGATATGCTAAAAACAAAATATTTCAAGATGAAGGCTACATTCGAAAGGTTAATCCAAAACTGTATACCACATGATTTCATGCTTTCAGTACGTGCTGGAACTGACTTAAAAATTTTCCGTTAGGTTCATAAAAAAAACTTTCAACGAGGTCTCGTTTAATAGAAAAACAAAGGGTAATTATGAACCATTGAATGTGGTTATGTTGTCAATTGATTCAAAATTGCACGTTCCAAAACATGGAAGTATCATGAGCAAAATAATTTAGGCTGCTGCCCCCTTGACTGGCGAAAGAACGTGCGACGGTCGGAGAAACTGGGAAAGCGAGGCGCAGCAGTCGGGGAATGTCTTTGTCTCGTGTTGTCACCGCGGAGGTGCGGTTGGAATGTCGGAGTCGGAGAAGAGAAGGCGTGACGCGTGGAACGCACGTCTGTTGCTAAGTTGGGGGGGGGGGGCGGGAGGGAAAACTTAATAAATGAACTACTGAAAAAAAAGTAACACATTTTCAGCCCCTCACAGCTAACAATCAAGGATGTAGCTCGAGGTGTCTTCTCTTAAATACGACGTTCATTCTCTGCCATCCATCATCGATAATAGATGTTTTTTATGTTTAAACATCTTAGCACTCGGTATACGGCATTTGGTAGGATAAATTTCGTGAATGAAAAGGAAGTCGCATGGAACGGAAATGTGAAACCAATGGTTCTGCCATATGTGGCAGATGGCAAGAACCAGAGTTCAAAAAACTTTATAGTATTAACTGTTCAGTGAATTTTAAAAAATTGGGCAGTATTATAATAAAATTCCTTGTCGAAAATCTGGAAAAGTTTATTTTTAGTTTTTATCGGAGGCGTTACATTAAATATTGTAGAATTTCGTTCTGGTAATAAAATGATTCACTAGTCAACGTAGCTGCTCCGGCAGCAAATTCTAGCGGCGATTGCAGAAACAACGTGTGATTCGCGTCCAGAAATGTAGTTGAGATCATCATTTGCGTATATTTATCATGCTCGGCATTATTTTAAAGAATTCTACGCTAAATTTCGTGACCTTGTTTTGTGTTATAAGAGTATTTGCAAGATGAGAACACATGAATTTGCTCTTTAGCGAGTTTAGATGTTACACATCTCTGACGAGTACTAAAAGACTCGCTAACATTGGGTTTTTTATAGTCTCATTTTTACCCTATATGATAGATTTTTACCCTTCAGTTCTATATATTTTTTTAATAATGTCTTTGGAAAATTGAACTCTCGAAGTAGTTCCTGCGCGTATCACGCATGCTGCTACAGCAAACCAAGAGAGCAGTGTGCAGCCCCGTGCGGTACATGAGAGTTAGACGATAACATCTTAAAAACATATTTTGTTAATTTTTTACATGCAATTATATATTATAATACATCACTGTGAATGGGTTATTGTTTTTTCTTCTAATGTTCCGAATTACTGGATACCGAAAATAGTAGTTAACCAGATTAACTTATTTAGCTACAAGATAAGAAATAAGTCCTGTGGATGACGGTAATTCCTCGTAAAAACATTTTGCTTACATCAGCGACGGCCAGTGAGCTGACGTAACAGCCACTGTAACGCACTTCTGCATTTGACGGCACGCCACGGGTCGCCTCGCCGCGTGTTCGTGATTGGTCGCTATCAAGCCCCAGCATCCCCCCTGACTGAGTCGGGATTAAGGCCCCCGCCTACCCGGGCACACATACCATGTGCCGAGCATAAATAAAAATGCGCGATTTTAAAAACTGCTCAAGATGTCCGAGTGGGATCTACGACAAACGTGTAAGAATACGCTCAGGGTGGATAGCTTCCGTACTTAGTTTAAAAACCGTGTTAATAAAAGCGTAAAAATGGCTAGAAACGTTTATTTTCAGTATAGTTTTTAGGCATGAAACTCCCGGTACAGATTTTTGAAAGCACTCAAGGGACTTTCATTACACCTTTATGTTCATTTCCACGCCATACAAATGTTACACGACGAGAAGACTGCGCGCAAGTTTAGAGCCTCGCGCATAGAGGCGATACCTCGCTGGAAGCACCAGCGAGCGTCGCACTTATCATACCGCCTGAAAAAAAATATATACTGGCCGCCATCGATTACAACTCCGTGTGGCCTGCTTGCGATCGCTACAACACGTGTCACGTTCGCGTGGCGAGAATCGCACGGCCTCGCTGGAGTTAGTACACAGAAAAACATCATCTCCACTTTTACAAAAGATTCCTTTGGAAACCAGTTGCCAAGAAATAGTTTGTAACAGTACAAGAAAGATGTATTTTCGTACAATACATGGCTAAAGTTATTTTTGCATACATGGAATACTTTTTTATAGATCATTTTGATAATTTCTTACGAAAAATAGCGTTTAATTTTATATTTTAATTTATGTTTAGTTAAAGCATAATTTTTTATACCATTGAAAAAATAAATATTTCATAATTGAACTTTATTTTGTTGTATTATGCTTATTAATGTGCGCAATTAATACTGAATAGCTATTCAGGGAAAGGTTTACAAACAACTTTTTAACTATTGCCAGGTTACACAGTATTACTGCGAGCACTATTTTGTAGCGATATAGTTTTTGTTCATGTAAATGAAAAAATTTACAAATATCTAAATATTTACATGAGTATTCCTGTTCCATTTACAAAAAAAATTACATGGAATGTTCCTACTTTTAATAACGACCTCACCATTCCAGAAATCGTGTGTATATATATATATATAGTTTTAGATTTGAGGGCATCGCTTCGATCGCACTTTTATGGGCAGTCGGGTCATTCTCCGTGGCCAGCGTGATCCCCTGGTATCTCTTTGGTAGGGAGGGGGGAGGAAGCAGGTGCTGCGATCTAGCGGACCACGGCTGAAGTTCCCCAGGTTCCGCTCTTGGCGCCCGCGTCACTTCCGGCGGTTCCGCCACCATAGAGCGAGTAGCCTGTAGATAAAGGACTCTTTATTACGCGGAAACGTCACACCTCTCTCTCTCTCTTTCTCTATCTGTGTGTGAGTACATACATCAATTTACTGTAAGTTAAATTTACTGATTTGTTTGGTACATGGAGTTAGGAATGTCAGTAGACGGTATGCTGTGACGTAGTTGGTCAAAAAAAAATTTATCTCGCAATCGCCATATTGTCACGGCCAGGGCCGTTTTATGAGAATGGGAGGCCTGGGGCAACAATTTTTCGAGGCCCCCCTTTTTTTTTATTGTAGTGATAATTTTCAGATATGAAAAACTCATATTTAACATATTTATGCAGGGAAAACAAAATAATGTATAACAACAAATTTTCTAGTTGAAATGGAGTAATATTTCATAGCCAACACCCACCCCCAATATTTCTCTGCTTCATTTACGAAAGTCTTAAATCGTTCTCAAATATTTACACAATTTTATGAGTTGCAGATCCCTACCAATCAAAATTACATATTTATTAACTCACTTTGCAATAAATTTCTTCCTTGCCTTTTTAGCAGAAAACAAGTTAATGAGTCCATCAAATGAAATGCTGTTCACAAGATCATGTTCTGTAGAAATCACCGCTAACGAGTTTAATCTCTCTTGTGACATGGTAGATCTTTCACTTTTACAGTTTGTGATTGGTAGTGTCAAATACAAGCGCAGTGCTATTGCTACATTTTGAAATACATCAATTATATCACTGTTATATAAGTGCTGCAAAACCTTTTGTGGAGTGAATGATGTAACGCTGTCTTCAACTTGTTGCTCTCTGAGAAATGATGATAAGTGTAATAATTCATTTGTAATAACAGGCTGCAGATCCATTCTGTATTTTCTGACCAACTCAGTAGCACTAGATTTGAGTTCATCTTCACTTGCTGTAGTTAAGTTACAAAGAAACCCAAATGTTGAGGCAATATCTTTGTAGGAAGCAGTTCTCTTCTCCAGTTCCATGCGGAGCTTCTCAGCAATGCATAGAAATGTGGAAATTCTGAAATTCTCGCGGGATGTTACAACAGTTGAAAGTTCGTCTTTTCCATCCAAAAACTTTTTATTTTTGTTAGATCTAGTATCTACAAAAGTTTGTAACACATGGTTGCTTAGTTGTGTTGCTTTAACTTCTATTTCATAAAAATTATTTTGCAAATCGGAAACAAAATCTTTAAAGAATTCATCAGTTGATGACCATCGAGTCCAGGCTTCTGTAGATGCTGCACCGAATCTTTCCATAATGTCGCAACAAAATACGGTCATAAAAGCAAATTCTAAACATTGCATTTTCTTCATGAGGGAGTTCACTTCCATCCTTGTGACTTGCGTTTCATTTTTGTCGTTGAACATATCATTAAATGCACAGAAAATCTCATCAAAATGAATGACGAGAGTTTTCAATGCATCTTCTCTGCATGACCACCTTGTTTCCGACAAGCTCTTGACAGTGATTTTTGGCTTTCCGCTATTTCCTGTGCTTTCCGAAATAACTCCTTCAAGAACTGACCACGTGTGAGTGGAAGCAGCGAAAAATGAGTACAGCTTTTCTAAAAACAGAAACAGTTTTGTTGCATGAATACATTCACCAACGTGTGTTTTTTCCTACTAAGTTTACTGAATGTGCTGCACATGGAACATACAGCACAGAGCTGTTTATTGATTTAATGTGCGCTTGTAGGCCCCCATATTTTCCTGACATGTTGGCAGCATGTTCATAGCTCTGACCTCGGCAATCCTGGATATCATTGGTGCTGTCTTTTAGAGTACAGGTTACAACTTCACTTAAATTTCTTCCTGTGTGGCTGTAAATTGGAATGAAACACAAAAACCTTTCCTAAATGTTACCGTTAAGGCAGTATCTAAACACAAAAGATAACTGATCTGTATGGGAAACATCAGGTGTAGAATCAACTATCAGTGAATAATTTTTGGCCTGTCTAATCTCATTTAGCATGTGTTTCCGAACTTCGTTGCCCATTAGCTCAATGAATTATTCACATATATTAGAAGAAAGATACGATACATGACCTTTTCCTTTGTTCCCATGTATCCTTAAATGTTCCTGTAAAAAAGGATCAAACTGAGCAAGGAGTTCCGAAATTCCTAGGTAATTACCATTACGAGGTGATCCAAGCATCTGATTATCACCACGAAAAGGAACACCACGACTGCACAAAAATTTTACAACTGCCACTACTCTAACAAGAACATTCTTCCAGTAATTTGTCTCAGTCACTTGTGCATCTAAATGTGATGAAATTGAAATTTTCTTATTTTTTTCTTGAAACCCATTTTAAAGAACATGCTTTGTGTTCAATACTGTTTTCATGCTCCCTCAATTTTTCTTCTGTTTTCTTCCAATTAGAAAAACCATTTACAAATTTTGATAGTTTACAATTACTGAAAAGTTTTCACGCAAAGTAAAACACATTTCCCGCACATTTAGAGTACAATAACCATTTTCTCTCCTGTCGCTCTCCATTTTCAAGAACTCTCACAAATGCAGATGATGTTAGTTGACGAGTACATTTTGGATATTGCCTAGCAGAAGCTGTGTAGTCTCCATCATTATTACAAAAAAAGTCCGGCCCCTTATCAACACAATAACTAATCATTTCGTCAGTGATATTGCCAGGCCATGCCGCAGGATCTTGCTGGATTTCTTCTATTAACACTGCACTATCAAACTCTACACTTCTTTCAGTCCTAGCACAGTTTCTAGAAGTTATGGGAATTTTTGGAGTTGTGTTAATGAGATTACAATTATCTATTTTAGTTACTTCTGTGTTTTCTTTAACTTTATCAGAGCTTGAAAGTGGTAAAGTCAAAGGCAACTTACCATCACAATCACATGGTTCTAGTGTTTGAGGAGGTTCATGGACCGGCGTCGATGTCGGTGACTTACTCAGTAGTTATAAATAAAACCATACAAGTTACAGCACGGTGTGGTTTTATTGTGGAATCATGCTTTACAAAACTAAATAAATAGGTATCTAATTTAAAGACAAGTTATTATTCCGCCAGATATAAAATGGGAATTCACTTTAAATAATGATATATTTTTTTGATAAAATTTGAGGCCCCCTTGAATGTGAGGCCCGGGGCAAATGCCCCTTTTGCCCCCCCCCCCTAGACGCGGCCCTGGTCACGGCCAATACATTTCAGAAATGTTGCTTGACCACGTCTGGTGATAGTAAGTACGAATTATAATCTGCGTCGTTGAACACACTCGCTTCCATAAACTACAGTCGTTTAAAACTTGTTTTCGCAATGAAAACACTACACTTAAGCCAATGCTTTGGGCCTCTAACCTTCATGGCGCAGACCCCGAACTGGAAAAAAAAAAAAAAAAAAAGGCTGTTGTTACCTTGTGATCACGCATACTAGGCCACCCCTTTGTTTGGCTCGTGAAACAAAGGGTCCTGGGCTCGATACCCGGGCACAGGGCTAGGTTGTATTTTCGTGTCCGTAACGCGGAAGGGGGACGGCGAAATCATTGCGGCATCACTCTCGTTCAGTCTTCCCTGGCTTCGACCTAGATGTCTCCCCGTGGTGATTACCCCGCGCCAATGCCAAGCCGGCCCCGTGACTGTTCGCCTCGCCTCCGTAGCTGGTATATCTATGTTTTAGCATGGCGAGTATGGACGTTCATTATGATACACAGGAAAAAAAAAGATCTCTACTGTTCTGTACTGGTTTGTGGATTTTTGGTAGGCCATAAATGTGAGGTGTCTTGCTGCTGTGAGGTGTTAGGGCGCACCTGGTTTTTTTCTGGCATGTGGCTCTGGTGTTTATTTATTTAGAGGCTGAACATTTTGTCGATGCTGTCTTCTTTGTGTTGTCCATAATACTTGTTTAGTTTCATCTTTGGTTCCGTTTGCCCGACATCAGCTGACTCAGTCTTGATTCCTGTGAATTTTTGTATCTTCATATTTTTCATTGATTTTTTTTATTGTAGAAATTTTTCCATGAAAAACAGTGCAAAACTGCAATTGCGTATGTAAAAAAAACTGCATCACTGCAAAATAGTGCTCGTATTAATGCAGGGTTCGTATTCTTACCCGGGAATTTACGCTGTGTGTTATACCAATGCCCCCAATAGTTAAAGTTATTTGTAAACCGTTCCCTGAATAGCTTTCCAATATTTAACTGCGCACAAATAAATAAAGTCCAAATATTGAATATTGATTATCTAGTCCATGATTAAAAGGAAAAACTACGCTAGAATGAAACATCAATTAAAATACAAAATTATGCGCCAATTTTCGTAAGAAATACTCTGTATTATTTGGAAAAACATATTTCTTATGTGAAAAAATAACCGTAGCAATGTGTTGTACAAAGTTACAATAACTTTTTTATATTACAAACTATTTATTGGTAACTGGTTTCCAATTTATGTTAATGCAGTTTTTTGTTGTTAATTTTAGTGGCAATTAAGCTGTCCAGTGTCTAGGCCACAGATATTGTTTCCCAACAGGGAGCAGTGAGCCAGTTTGTTTTTGATACCTCAACGCTAAATCGAACCTTGGAAAAATAAATGAAGGTTTTCAAGCTATTGTATTTTACTCATATTTAAGACAGCGAGTATTTTATTCTATTTAGTCTTTGCCTTGTAAAACCTTCCAATTTTGTTTAAACTTTTTTTAACACGAGGTTAAAGCATTTTTGTTAGTTCTAATTACGTGTTGCACATGTCGAAACTTGAAAAAAAAAAAAAAAGTAGATGACAACATGGCGTGATGAAAGTAAATGGCGTACTAGCTGCAAGGATTCTTATTCAGTGATACTAATTTTTGTGTGAAATATACGTGAATTTAATACGTACTGTGTGTTTTGTACTACAAGTACAGTAGACTAAACAACATTGATATGCTTTTCTTCAGTCTCCCATCGTTATATCAGCCAAATGAAATGTTACAAAGCAGTAGAAAAAAAAATTGAGGAATGAAAAAAAATCCATTAGTTTCCTCATACAGATATTTATAACATTTTGACAATTTATTGTATACCCACATAGAAGGGTAGTATTTAAAGATATATTTTACGGAGGTAAAACACGTCAGTTATAGACTTGTGACACTTTTTTATAAATTAAAAGCGTCACATAACAGAATTTATGGTTGTTAAGTTTGCATTGTTGTAGCACCATTATTAATTTTAAAAAAACGAGGCAAAACAATAGCATTGCGTAGCTACTATGTACTAGCGCTTTATTTACTACATGGGACTGAGACTCCGCGCGAGAGTCGACTGGTGGTGTTCGTGTACCGCGTCGAAGAGACCGGAAGCGGCGAGACGGTTCCTCAAGGACACTGCGGTCCCTGTCTGGGAGCTCGGAGTCCCATTAGTGGTGTTGTAACGCTTCCAGGCCGACTGCGCACCAGCACGGCTTTCTAATGGCCGGTTGCGCCGCTTCTGCTCTTCGACCCGCGATCCAACGATCTTAGAGGCCCGTGGGTTCAGTTCCTTTAAACGTTGCGCCAACACATAGCCTACTGGGACTAACACGATCGACGCTCGCGTGAACCCATGTTCGCACGTCTGCAGTCTGCGCACCAACAGGCGGCAGCAGCATCGGGCGCGTTTCTGCTGGCGGGCTGGGAAGATATAAAGTCGGTTACAATCGATTGTACACGGTGAGCAAATAGTCGATTCGGTGGCCACGAGTAGCAGCTCGTGCAGCCGCTGCCTCGTATTTGTAGATTCATAATAACAAATAGTTTTGAATAATAATTGGTTTTGTTTAAAAAAAAGGCGTCTATTTATAGGGAAAGTAATTTTGATGAAGTAAAAAGCCTTATTAAACCATTAAACTAAAATAACGAGAATTTCAAACACTTTAAATATAGGTATTTCTCGTGAGAGGTAATTTTAAATTTAGAAGAAGCATCATTTTCCATAAGTGAATTATATATAATCTTATTTTTTTTTGTAAATCTCTTATATTTACGTTACATCAAAGTAATAGCCCGCATAAATGTGTCTCGCGCTGTGACGATCCGAGTCCATGACCCATGGTTCATCTCCTAAGTTTCCATTGAACTTCGTTCAGCGCCCGAAACCCAGCGCTGCAACACAAGAAACTAATGTTCTCCCAACCACCTCCCACCCACGGCTCCCTTTCTCCGTGGGAACAGCATGCAAATTAAGTTTCACCTTTCCCCCCCTGAATGCCATTAGCATTTCGCCATAAACTGATGTGTGCTTTTTTAAGTCCGCAAACAAAGCGCGGCCTTCGGTTAAAATTTCCATGCAGACGAAACAGTCGCCTTAGGTTACTTAGGCCACGAAGCTCTGTGCAGAATTCTTCATGCCGCTTACCTCTACATGAACCACAGTACCTGGACATATATATTTTCTTCCTCAATTCGATTTTTCTGTAGATGAAATGGCTAAAACAATATTTTTTCCGGGATGATTTGTTGATGAAATTCTCTCCAGTTACAAACCCAAATGAATCATAAAAATACGGTACCCACATTTATCTTCATGACCAACGGAGATAGTGAAATATGACCAAAAACGCGAGCCGATAATATATTTTTGGCACACAGCGCGAAATATTTATTTGCAAGAAGTGAGCACGCAAAAATTTAGGTTATGACTGACGAATGTTTAATCTGCTAGATGGCGCGACATACAAGACCGAAGTTACAGGATTGAATTAAAATAAATTTACTTGTAACTCATGGAAAAAAAAAGTTTAAACAATATGAATGAGTATCGGAATCAATCCTTCATTTCGAAGAACAGTGACCCACTGCCCTTACAAAATGGGAGATGAAAAAGTGTTCATTTAGAGTTAATAAATATGAATGTAGATTGAACATTAGAGAGGGTGATTCACAAGGAGATACCGCTACTCACATGGCAAAATTGTGGGTCCTATTTCCATATTATACCCACATAAGGTCTGACAAATAATAATTTTACAGGTAGAAAATACCGAATATAGGGTAAAGTAAGGTAATTTTGAAGTAATTCTAATAAATTATGAATTATAATTGTAATATAAATTGGAAAAAATACAAAAACACTTGTTCATACAACAAACATATATAATAAACCTCATATAACAAAATGACGGCCTTAAAACCCCAATTTATTTAATTATTAAGAAAAAAGTCAACACTTGTGCAGTAAGGTAAGTTTGCAATAAGGGAGGTAATTTCGCAACACAGGTAAGGTAATTTCGCAACAATAAAATTGTTCACACATACTGAAATTACTTGAACATGCTGATGTTTAATCAGAATCGTCGAAGTCATATTTTCCACCACAAATGTCGCACATGTAGACTACGTCGTCGTTAGGACATTTCTGGCAATTTTCATGGTATAGTACTCTGCAGAAAGAACACTGAATCCATCTTGCGCCAGTCTTCTTCGAAACGTCCATTGAAAAGAACTGAGAACACACACCACACTCCCAATAATCTGTGATTAACTGACGTGTCTTCTCGATATTATGGCTAGGTCGACTCTGAAGTCCAAAACATCCAGGCTGAGGCTCAGGTGGGTTGAGACATTTAGCCGACTTATCTTTTCTTTTTTTAGATTGACTTTCTTCTGCTGACCTATTCATTTTTGGAAAATGTGGCACTTCCAGTAATCGATTAATTTCTTCTTCCTCTGAAATAGTCCTAGGCCTGCATTGGTAATCATCACGTCTACTGCTTTGTGACTGTTGGACTATCTGTAGCCATTTCCTTATGTGGACAATTAGTAGAATTTCCCACTGAAGGCGCATGTGTGAGGAAATTATCTGTCAGTCTACTCGGAGCTAAAGCCTCACTTGCGTCAGCATTAAAAGGACATGCTCCAGATTTCCTGAAAGAATTTACAATATTTTAAGGAGAAAAAACTTTCAACAAATGCTGGGCCTAGAATCTCATGAAAGTTAGAACGATCTGGCTTGTCATTGGGATGCAATAGCATGAATTCATTGAGCTCTTTTGACCATTTGCTCTTCAAAGGCTTGTAAACACCCACATCAAGCGGCTGTAGCAAATGACTCGTGTGAGGAGGGAATGTCATAAGATAAACTTGGTTTTCTTTAGCAACTTGTATTACCTCTGGTCCGATATGAGCACTGTGGGAATCCATCAACAGAACATTTGGTCTTGCATCAGAAATAGAACTAATAAAAAAACGGAACCACTCAAGAAACATTTCTGAGTTTATCCAACCCTGTGGGGAAAGCCTGACAAGAGAATTGGGCAGACTGTTGTTTTTCAAGCTATCATTCCACCTCACCCCCTTAAATATAATCATAGGTGGAATAAAATTCCCATCAGCACAAGTGCAGCCGACTAGTGTATGGATCTGACCTCGTTCCCCATAAGTTCTCTTGTAAACATATTTCTTCCCTACTTGACAGACAACCTTATTTCGTTTGACCACATAAGCAAGTCCAGTCTCATCCACATTACAGATTCTTGAAGGCTGATCTTTAATTCCTAATTTACACAAAAGGGCATCTAACTTACTGAAATAGTCATCAATAATTACAGGGTTTGACACTGAAGCACGATATGCAGAAATATTTTCAGGAACCCTTAAGCAACAATTATAACGTTCCTTGAATTTCGACCCCCACCTTTTGCTGGCAATTTTTTAGCAGGATTTAACAAGTGTTGACGATTCACAGACTCGGCGAGGTCGTACGCGAGCTTTCTTACTTGTGTCACTGTGAGTCCAAATCCAAGTTCTTACATTTCAATAATGAAGTAAAACACATGCTGTTCAATGTCTGCAGGTTGTGCGTACGGCCTACCCAGTTTAAGCACTTGAGGAAGATCTAAGTCTTCATTATCTTTAATGAAATTTTTCAGTGTATTATATGGTACACCAAACATCTTAGTAGCCTTGTAGATAGTTGTGTTTTCATGTTTCACTTTTTTTGCAGCACTGAGTAACTCAGAAATGTCATCGTTTCTGTAGTGTGCCAAATTTTTATCACTAGACTTTATTGAAGACATTTTTCGCTCCACTTCACATAGGACTACGGAAAATACTCTGGCTGACAGACATCACACAAAGAACTGCACCTAAAAAAGGAATCGTATTTTATTAAATTCGTAAATGAAACATGGGTAATGTAAAACCATAAAACTGTGTATGATATGTTCTATATTACTTGCAATCAATCAGTTTACATAAAACAAAGCAAATGCAAATTGTGTAAATATAGACAGGTAAGTTCGCATGGTACCTTCAAATATGGGTAGGTAATTTGGCAATAGTCCTAAACGTAATAACTGTAAAAATAAATTAAAAAGAAGACCTCCTTACATGCAAATGTAATAATTAAACAAACCTAAATAGCTCATTAAAGCTGGAAATAATAATTGTTTCCGCACGTTCTACCATTACTTCAAAATTTGACTCAGATTGCTAAGAAACAAGGCTTGATTGCAAACGCCATAGCGTCAACAGAATAAGGAAAAAAAATTCGGAAATGAAAGGTTAAAAAACTACGTTTTCGCCACTTGTAACTGTATGTATTATAGTCATTGTTACTTACATGCATGTAATTACAAAAAATATATTATTAAAAGATGTATAAAATGGTCTTCCATAACAATATGAAACGCCACCGTACTTTTTCACGATTTCTGTGGAGCGAACTACCGTTTAGAAAGAAGCGAGCAGATGTGTGCTCCGAAGCGGACAGTCTATGCTAACTGTCGGAGGAAAGACAAACTTCTAGCACGGAAGGGAAGTTAGCAATGGCCTAGTGAAAAAATGCTGCGAAATTATTTACGATGGTTTGGATTGAAATTTTTACAGAACATTGCATCTTAACAGAAGAGTGTTTATATGAAATAAAAGTTTGGGAAAATCCACCGGAAAAGTCGGAAAAAAAAGTTTCTATAACTAAATATCATGGTCACCCAACTTAGTTGGGACCACGCTCGACAATGCTGTACCATATTGTCGAAGTTCAAGCACATCAGGCTACTCGACCATTGTGCCTTGACGACTATAATTTACACAAATATGCATGGTTGAGCGAAAGAGCCATTCTAGCGGCTAAAAATGTTGACGTACACGATATGAACAATAGTATTATAAACAGAATCGAAGGTGAAACAATGACATACAAATCTATTGATTCAGTAGTGCACCAAAATGAAGCAGTGAACTTTCCAACGGAATTTCTCAATTCACTCGATGTTCCAGGATTACCACCACATATTTTGAATTTGAAAATTGGTGTGCCAATTATATTGCTTCGAAATATCTGTCAGCCTAAATTATGTAATGGTACACGATTAGTAGTTAAAAAATTAATGGATAATCTTATTGAAGCAACAATTTTGATTGGACTTCATAAAGGTGAAGACGTATTACTTCCACGAATGCCACTTATTCCGACAGATATGGCGTTCGAGTTCAAACGACTTCAATTTCCAATACGCCTTGCGTTCGCTATGACCATCAATAAAGCACAAGGACAATCTTTGCAAGTGTGCGGTTTGAATTTAGAAAATGAATGCTTCTCTCATGGACAGTTATATGTCGGGTGCTCTAGAGTCGGTAAACCATCTGATCTATATGTTTATGCAAAAAATGGGAAAACAAGGAATGTAGTCCTTCCATTAGCTTTACAATAAAAATATTTAAGCTAAACACATTTTTATTTCTTCTATTACATTCCACAGCCATGCACAGTAAAATATTAAATTAAACAATGAATTAATATTAAACTGTGCCACAGCAAAGCGTGGCCGGGTTTAGCTAGTATGTGTATAATATAATGTTTCCTATTGGCATTAATACGCTTCGCAGTTGACAAGTACACTCTGGTACACGCTTGAACTATTAGGCGGGATATTTTCCAGTCTAACTAGAACTATGTTTATTTGTGGGAGGAGTCCGTGTCAGGTAGGCGTGTCAGGGACCTAGGTGCGTCTCAGACCGAAGTCTACACGCATAGTCATGCTGGGTTTCAGCCATGCATACATCGTGTGCTTTGTTCGGGGACTGGCCAGCCATGGCAGAGATTGGAGCCGTGACTAACTCCTCTATCATAAAACTGTATGCGTAAACACAGGGAAAACCCTGGCCACAGACATGCGGGACGCAATGGCAAGCATTAATTGCGTAGGAGTATACAGGATACAGAGGATGGTATGGATGAAGAGTTGCACAGAGTATAAAAGAATCTACCATGCGGCTGGTTGGGAACTTGGGTGCGTAGTCCGCTTCCATATGTTGTATTCATTGCTGGATTTATGACTAGGGGCGCTCGCACCCCTGGTGGTGAGTGGCTACTCTGGCCACTCGCTCCTCTGCCAGTGAGCACCTGGAACTATAGAAGAAAGAAAAGTAGACAAACTCATACACTAGTCAAGGTCAGCGGCGTGGTATGGTGGTTAAACACATGATCTGGGAAAGTTGGCATCGTGCAGGCGACACGACCGAACATGGCCGAAGGATCCCGAGAGAGCGCGGAGCGCAACAGCCGAGCAAGCCTCATAATTGTTAAGTCCGTAAGGAATACATTGCGCCAGGATCATTATAATTACACTACTGAAAGTTGCTCGTTCAGAACGTGACTTGGCAAGCGATAACGTAGCTGTTGTGTTCTGGAATATTCGTGATTCGCCTACAGATTACTACGCCACGTTAAAAGTCATTTTTCCAACAATAAGGGTATGAAAAAGTTTACATTTTCCGAAACCATCTTTCCGCGGAAACTTTTCCTTTCGCGATAAATGACAGTGTTGCAATAAGACTGCGAAGAGAAATCGCACTTGGCAGCCAGCACGTATTAAGTGTTTACAGGTTCTGCCACTTACGCCTTCGCAGCGCTGACGCCTGGAATCCAGGACAATGTGAGTGGGCGTCTACGACACGTGACGGACATCCCACAGTACACAGTAAGCTCACAGTACACCGCAAGAAGTTCCTGAACATGTAGTGAAATATTTACCATGCAGATATGGTGCGTTTCCTATGCATTTGTTTTTTTTTCCTAAACAAATTAATTCAGGGTAAATTAAATACACAACTGTATACGTCAGTAACTCCCATTACTTGTTTCGTTACGCCTCAATAAATATTTATAGTAGATGAGAAATATTGGCATGTTTTCAGTTATTACATAAATATTAGTATCACAAAAATTTAAAGTTTATCTTATTGACGTTCACGAAGTGAACGCTGTAAGTTAAGCGAACGGCCAATATAGCCGTAAACTATGAATTTTCCCTTCACCCCTCCTTTGTCGGCAACAGTTATGTAGCGTTCGTTGGCCGGCGCCGGAGGTCGTTTGCGAACTTCAGGAGTAATTACTAACTCCTTTCTTTGTATCTCACGCTTCTGAGCACGATAATACACCACGACGAACTGAAAGAGGCTGCTTAAGGGGGGCGTCCTGACTGGGCGCACGAGCTCTAAAACCCCGGGAGTCGCTAAGGGCGACACTGGCTCGCGCATCACACGCCTCTTCGCCTCTACGTGCCAGGAACCGAACCGGGGTGCGGCCTTCGTGTCGGTAACGCGTCTCTATGGGACTTTAAAGCGGTGACTGTATAATTTTATGGTGGATTATCAAAGACAAAGGCTCCCTGCAAGTCCATTTACCACCTTTCAGTACTGAGTTTAGGATTTTTTTACACCTAGAAACTTCCTTGAAAACAATGTTTAAGCATTTTTTTTTTCACTGTCCAAAAATACACGTTAAAGACGAAACCATGCAACGAAACTCAAGCACAATGGCTCGGGTTTGCTATTCGTAATCATACACAATAAATCTTCCGCGCTGACACCCAGAGCAATGCACGCATATTAGGCGATCCAGCTATTATTAAAGCGTTAAGGGAGAAATTGGCACGCACATCTGTTGCGAAGTCGCCTCTACGCGCAAAGCAGGGACCTTTAGTGCAGCCATTTCGTCGTGATACGTGTTCTATAATGTTCTCTTCGCAGTCCCATTAAAATTCATTGAAAAAGCGAGATGTTGCGTATAAGTTAAAATTAACATTGTAATAAATAATACGCTATGCAGAACATATATTTTTTTTTGTAACAACGCGTGAGCAGATGTCTGAAAACATTTAAGTGTGGTTTTCTGAATACATAAAAATTTTCACAAGATTATTCCGTTTACAGCTCCCAGCATAAATTGTGTGAGGCTACTTTCTCACTGCGCATGGCAATCAATTTTCATACCCTCAAATATTTTTTTATAATTGTGACGTAACTCATCGTACAATCGAGCCACGACGATTACAGCCTTGTTCACTTATTTCGTACAGAATTGCAAAATTCGCGTTATTCTCGTAATCCGGTTTAGAATTCACAAACGTGTGCAAAATCAAGTCATTCTCAGATGTCTCACTTCTAGTCGTACATGATTCGGTGATATGATTTTTAGGTGTTGTCATTGGCTTCTAGAATTTAAATACGTGTCAAATAACATGTGTTCAAAAGACAAAGGTCATTAAGTATACACACATTTAAATCTAGACTATCACCAAGTATTAAAGCAAATTGTACAGGTCTCTACTAATTCCACGAGGATTCAAGTGCTGTGATTGAGAACAGACCTAGTTTGTTGGGTTAATGTTGTCTGTGGTATTTTATGTGCGTGTGCTCCGCCATTGTTTTGGGTAGATTTCGAAGAGATATTACCTATTGTAGCCGTTACCATGGTGCGACTTCCGTAAAGTTATTAGACAATTTTTCGTTTCGTGGTCCATAGATCACAAAACCGTCAACCCAAAAGTTTTTGTATGTATGTATGTGTGTTTGTTTGTTTGTATATATAGGGAAATATTTTTTGAAAAACAAAACAATCGCTATAACTCCCACAATATGATGAATTTCACATCCGTCTAACAATTTTTGTTATACGACCAACCATAACTGCAAGGGGTGTAAAAAATAAGGGTTGGAGGACAAAAAATATAACTCTGTTCATAGGCACCATCGAATTCGGTCAAAGTATATGTAAATATAACTTTTATCTAAAACTTTTGTCTGAAACAATTTGTAATAAGACGAACCATGGCTGAAAGGGGTTTTAAAAAAAGGTTAGGAATTTTAAAAAATATATCATAAAATCCGTATCTTGTACATTATTCAATCCAAATTTGTTTCAGGGTTCGAGGATATATATCAATGGATATATATCAAGATATATATCCGATTTATATCCGATATATATCAAACTGGGTTCGACGATACATATCAATAGATATATCCGATATTAATTTTTCCGCAATATCTTTTTGGGTCTCAGTTTCAAACAACCCCACCGCTGGATTGGTGGAAACTTCTAAACTTGAACACCACAGATGTTCAATGGGAGCAATGGGAACACAAAACAAGGTTCCTAAATATGTGTGAACAGTTCTTGACTGCTTCTGCTTCAACAGAGGGTCTTGAAAGGATTTTTTCAAGTTTTGGTCTTGTGCAATCGAAGCTGAGAAACCGTTTGGGAATTGACAAAGATAATAAATTGGTGTATTTGCTTAAACTCCTCAAAAAGTCTTCAGCAAAGAAAAGGAACTTAGATTGGATATCGGATCCTACTCATGATGATGAATTGATGATATTACTCAACCAGCTGATGTAGCGGTTGATATGATTCAAAATTTCGTTGATCCAGTCCAGATTCAGAATCGCAAGATGACCTACCTTTATCTTCCTTGCAGTAAAACTAAGCACAATTATGAATACGGCATTTTTTGATTATTTTATTAATTATTTGATAACTAACCGTTTATTACGAATGACTGATTTGATAACTAAAATACTTATTTGATTATATTCTAGAGTTATTATTTGTAATGTTTATTCTTTTGTTACCTATGTGTAGGTATAACCATTGACTGATTAGAATTTATAAAAATAGGTTTTATGTTTTTGAGTTGATTTTTTGATATATAAGATTTTATGTCTTTTAGTTGATTTTGCCTGATCTAAAAGAAGATTTTATGTTTTTGTTTCATTTTTCTGATTTTAAGTACCTAAATAAATTTAAAAAAGTTAAAATCATTTAATTTTTTTTATATAATTTTAGTATGTTTATGTAACACATATGCAAATAGTATTCATAAATAATACAATAAAATAATAATATGGCTTTCATACAAAATTGATATATATCATAAATATCCGATATTTTGATATTTATAATACATATCGGATATTTTCGAACCCTGATATATTTATTGTAAAACATTGAAAAATATTATCTAAACTTTCGTCCGAAATGATTTTTTATATGACCAACTATTACTGCAAATGGTGATAACAGGAGTTGAAAGTCAAAAAATTATAATCATAACTCATTTAATGTGCAAACTATTAAATCCTTTCGAATTGTTTGCAAACAGTATAAATATAATCTAAAACTTTAGTCTTAAACTATTTTTATACGATCAACCATTACTGCAATGGGTAGAAAATAACAGGGGTTGAAAGACACAAAATTCATAACTCCCTTAATATACACACTATTAAATCAAGTTCGAATTGTTTGAAAACCGTATGAATATTATCTGAAATATTTGTCTGAAACAATTTTTATACGACCATCCATGCAAGGTGTAGAATAAACAAGGGATGGAAGAAAAAAAAAATCACAACTCCCTTAGTTACGACACAATCGAATCCGTTTAACTTCCTAAATATTGTCTAAAACTACTGTCAAATAAATTTTTCTCTAACCAACCATTACTGCAAAGGGTGGAAATAACAAGGCTTGAAGTAAAAAATAATCATTACTTTTTTAAAATATGTATTCTATCAAATCGGTTATAATTTACTGTATAAATCCTAAACTTCATCTAAAACTTTTACTAAAACAATTTTTGATGAAACGAATTATCACAGTAAAAACAGGGGCTTGAATTTAAAAAAAATTAAAAACTCTTATTAGTATCAAATTCGTTCGAATTTATTTGAAACCATCTTAATATTATCTTAAACCTTAGTGCAAAGCAAAATTTTGGGATGCAAAAATAGTGTTTGAAGGTAAAAAATTAAATAGTTACTTAGTTGGCATATAATATGACATTCGTTCTAAGGTTTTCAATTCTAGGTAATTCAATATATTTTCGCTGCATGGAAAAACTACTAATATTTAATCGATCATTTTGTTACATTGGAGGATATAAATATTTTATGTACATTAAATTCTTTAAATGTTCCAGAAAGTTGATAGAAAATGCCCGTATATTTCCAGAATAAATAGGTACTTCGAAATCTACAAACGCCTGTAGGCTGTGCCGAAAGGGATTTCTTTCTTTCTTATGTGTATTATTATTTGTCGTTCGCAAGAGTTTGAACATTAAAAGCTGTAGTGAAATTTTATTTTATTTATTTTTTCTGTTTTACAAATTACAATATTAAGCATGCGTGTTTTGAGCGCTGTTTCACGCATGCTCGCAATCCTTTTACGTTTGTGCGATGACTTGGTTCTTTGTCCTGCACCGTTTAAATGCTCCGTAAGACGACCTTGGTGTTACGAACACATATCATTGCTGTACTTGCGGGCTGCTACTCTGAATATGCTTGTCGCAATCCCATTACATATTAGCCACCCGTGAAGTTTTGTGTGTGTGAGTGTGTCAAAGACTATCTTTGTGTTATCCGTTGAATGTATATCATTTACTGAAAACTTCTTGTTATTTTCTGGTACCAGTATTTCTGGTATTCAGGTACACTTGAGCACAAATAAGTCGGTGTCTGTTGTTCATTGGCTGCTAACACATTTCACCTTCCAGCCAGATTGCGTGGGATTAGGTCATTTGCATTTTGCCATTTTTTTATTGGTTTTGGGGCGTGTATAAACTACTTATGGTCCAGGGGGAACGAAATTCAAGTGTATAACGGTATGCATTTCAGCCTCTCTCCGATTTGTAACGCAAATTTTTGCATATCTCTACTTATTATTAGGGACATGCATATTTCGAGACAAGATTCCGAGAGTAGCTGAAATTGAAAACACTCTAGCGTCGCCTGTGTTTCGTGATTGGGTGATTTTCTTTCAGGTACGTGTCGAGTGTTTCAACACCAATCACAGTGATTCAGCGCAGAAGCAAACGCTTCTGTAGTGGCTCAGTCAAATAAGGAAACGGGTTCTCTCGCAGACGGCCGCCAGTCACATGGAAGAAACCGCTGGTGCGGTTATACTTTGTCGCAGTCTTGGACGTTCAGATCTTTTGTTTTCGCGAAAAATTCCTGCCCCTACTAATAATAAATAAAATAATAATAAATTGGTTCGGGACAACGCATTCGCCGCAAAAATAGAGTTCCGATTATATTCTTTTTAATAGTGTGATTTGTGAGGTGACACTGTGTGGTGTGTCTTTATGCAAGCAAACTAAATTCAGACATAATGCACCATCTAGGATAGTTTTTTAAAATTTATTTTAAAATAAAGATATCTCACCTGCGTTTTTAATAATTCTAGTACTTAACTTATTGTTTGTAATAAATGTTTGTTTCGTACAATTTTTTTTAATGGCCTCCATAGCTGCGGTCAATTCACCATATGAATCGCTACCCTCAAAAAAGCAACAAGCCCACTATTAAATAAATTATAAGCGTGTTATTCACTGAAAGGTGTTGCATGTGTTCGTTGAGCAAGTATACAACATACAAATATAATGTATGTTTAAATAATTAATTTCCATATACAGGTTGTCAACATTTTAAGGCTCTCCCATAAAAAAAATTAACTATGTGCATGTGTGGTTAACGATTCATATATACATTTATACCCACATAACTATGTACAGCTGTACTGATGTAGTGTAGCTCCCTCTATCTTTAACGTAATTATTTAATTTAGCACAATAACTTAAAAGAAACATCACGATGATTAGGTTAAAACGTTTCGCATGTCCGCTCTTCTTTCAACTCATGTGCCAGGACTTTTCGCGTACGTAGTTGGTATCTCCGGATTGATAGCGAGAGGCGCTCGTTACCATCGTGTCAGCCTGCTTTCAGCTCTTCGTTTAGTGCTTCCGGGTCGATGACCCTTTGCGAACTAAGTGACTTACTTATCTGTAACTTATTATCGACACAGGAAGAAGAAGTCGAAAGCGTAGGTATATATTTCTCTTGAATACTAGAATTTGGTTTGTAGAGCTGGTTACAGTGACAACCGCCCGGCAAATAATAATTAAAATAATAATCTTCTCAGTTTAACTATCTTGCGAACTTTATGTGGGGGGGGGGGTGAGTTGCTTTTCTTTTCAAACAAAAACTTAAACAACTGTTTTACTATAAATTTTATTCGCTGTTTATTATTTAGTTATTTTAACGCAACGAAAGTGTAAATTAATGAATGTAGCACCTGTATAAACATTATGGCATTTATTTAGATTCTAATGTGAAATTATTTTATTTTATGGTATCTTGGGAGAAGGGAGGTGGCGTAGGTATAATTTCAATATTAATTTTTTTAGAACCGCTAATTGATCGACAGGGTGGAGTTACGACAAAAAAAAATTGTTTGTTGAGTGTGAAGTGAGAAAAACCTATATTCCCTATGGGATGTGTTCTGTATGTTCGACTTTGTCACTCGCCGACTCGGACGTCCAAATTAGTTCCTCTTTTTTCCCCTCAGAAATAAATCCAGTAAAATATTAATTAGTTCATGACGATACTAATATCTAGTTACTATAATGCAATTTCCCGATTTAAATAGGTACTGAAAAAAAAACACTTTTAAATGAGTTTGCGTATTATCGGTAATAATTCGGCCGTGTATTTCGTCCCTGGCAAAGAGAGTACACCGGTTGGGCTGGTGCAGCGGTAGCAGAGCGTGGTTTGTCCATTAGTTGGGGGAGGGGAAGAAGGGGCAGTCAGTCCGTCTCCCTACCCTAGCTGTACTTTCCCCTTCCGCCCTTTTTTTTACCCCCTCCCCCTTTCGCGGCACAATGCCTGCTGATGATGGAACACCCATGCAGGGCGACGCGCGTGTGGCTGTGTGTGGCTGTGTGTGGCTGCGTGTGGCTGCGGCGCTGTCCTTTGTTCGCGGCGACCTTGTTCGCAGGACCCCGTGCGTGCGCACTGGACTGGGACGCGCGCAGCAGGCCTTTTTTTTCCCCACACCCCCTCCACCTGCTGCTTCCCTGTCCAGGAAGCGGCGCTGATAAGGACTCGGCACAGGGGTGGGCAAATTTTAACTTTTCACTGACAATTTTTTGGCATCGATCATATTGTCGGCTGAAAACCTTCGAGGACAAAAATTTCTGTCCGTTAGTGCATATTTTACAGCTTAAACCGTCATGTCAGTAGCATTGAAGGAAACTAGCTCCTTGTCTTCACGCCTTCTGTAATTGAGAAGAAAAAGTTTAAATTTGTAGTTTATGTTTTTATAACATTTCAACCGATTTATATACAAGCCTATAATATTAAATATAGTTCCAACAAAAGTATATTGTGTTTAAATTCTGTCTAGGAAACTCCTAGAATTTTTTTTTTTTAATTGGGGTTGCTCAACTGTTTATTTACTTACCCATTTTTCGCCAACAACTAAAATATAATTTTTATTTGATAACAGCACTTGAATTTGTAGTATTATGAGGAAAGCTAAAATATAGTATAGCCTTCAACTAACTACACACTTAAAACAGTTAAAAATCAAAATGTTAAAAAAAAAAAATTTCTACAGCTCTTTTTAGTCATTCAACAGCTATGTAAGCAAACATAAATACATTTTAATTCCACTAATCACAATTTGAAAATTGATAATCATTAAGACAATCGCAATATAAATATTTAAGTTCTTACAAAATCTAGTTTCACAGAAGATAACTAATGTGTTTTCCATAAGATGTTTAAAACGTTTCATAACATTATTTTAATAGTTAGATTTATGCATAATATTCTACCTTTATATAAGTATTTAGTTTTAAAAACAGCCGTAGCTAATAAAAAGCGAAATTAAAATCAAAATACATTAGTTAAGGTAAGATTATTATTTTAAGCAAATGTATTCAAGCAAAAAAAAATCCAGTAGTTTTCGTGGTACAGGATGTTGTATGATTGTATGGTCAACTGTTATAAAAAAACGCTGCAAAAATAGACTATCACAGATTTAATGGAACATCGCTGTGCAAGGTTTATTAGTTTGGAATATTGTTTAACCCTAATGTCATCGTGACGCGAGGTTGCCAGGGTTTCAGTATCACGTGCTGACTGGTAACAACTCTGAGGTAGCATGTTTTTGTTGTCTGCGCATCGCTCAGGACACTGGAGCGAGTTGGCGTAGTGGTAGCACGCTGGACTCGTATTCCGGAGACAAAGGGTTCGACTCCCGGCCATCTTGTTTCAGGAAATCTCAGTAGGCGAATTCTGGGGGTGGTTCCTTGAGAAAAGCCTTGATATTATCTCCAGCGACCTCGTTGTCGAGATGTGTCAAGACAAAGTAAAAATTAAAAAATATGCATATATATTTATATCGATTTGGTTGGATCAGCGTCCTTCTCGCTGTATTCTGGAGAGTTAAATTAAATACCTTGTGAATATAGGCTAGGATTGGGGGGGGGGGGTGTTTGCCGGAAATGGGATTGACTGCCTACGCACCGTGCCTTGGGCGATAAAAAAACACCTCCTCTCTCGTACACTCACACACAAACACAACACTCTCGTTCATTTTAATCAATCCTTTTGATCCTATCAGCTTTTCATATGCTCAATCTCGCAACGTCAGCAAATTGGCAGTCTCGGCTGTACATGACGAAGGAAATATGGAGACACTTCCCACTTGCCGCAAGGGAGGTTTTCTTCAGCTCAGTAACCATTACACTGGAAGATTTCCGTGTGCGTCTTTGTGGTACTTCAGACAACAAGTGTGTTCGGATACAAAAATAAATATGGTAACTCTGTTATAACATTTCATTGCAGTTATACTGCTCTCCTTGTAAACACGTCATTATTATGTGTTATTTGAACGACCCTGCAGGTTTTCCTCGAACAGTGATTTAGTTCAGTACTGCGCTTTAGTCGCTCTTTACTGTTCGTAAACGAGCCTTAATTTACCATAAGTTTGTATATGTTAGGCGTTTATTATTATAACATATTTACGCCTACAGTTATTTGTAGGATTTTAAATTATCCCCGACTTCAAAACTTTTGAGAACCTCTGCATCTGACCTTCGCTCATCCAACATTCCGTATTATCCGACGTCCCACCGTTGAAATAAAACGCACCCGTTGACTAGAACTGCATGTTTTAAGCGTGAGCGTAGTATTTTTTTTTCGACTGTAACGTAGCGAATTAGTTACCCTGGCTGTTGGTTTTTTTGTTTCAGATGATTTTTTTTCTGTTGGTTTGTTGTAAAACATGATTATTAGGTTCTTAATGTATGAAATTATAACGTAGTTTAAAAGGCTTTTTCTTAAGGCACCCGACTACCTGGGCACACATACGGTGTGCAAAGCTTCAAATTTTAAAACTGATGCTCATGGCATCAATTTGGGATCTGTTCTCTAAAAGCATTTAAGGGAGGATGAGTAGTTCTTTTTCCGTATTTTGTTTTTTAACTCTATTTTAAGATGAGTGAAAAAGACTAATACGTGTGATTTCAGAATAATTGTTAGGCGTGGAACTCACGATAGAGCTTCTGGAAAGCACCCAGGGACTTGCATTACACAATTATCTTAATTTAAATCAGGTTTGGCTGATTTAAACCACAATGGTTTAAACCACGGTGTAAACCATAGTTTAAATCATGTGGTTTTTATATTTAAAAAAAATTTTAACGTGTTTTTGTTAGAATATATTAATAAATTTTAATGAAAGGTCTAATTCCACTCTAATAATAATAATAATAATAACAATAATAGCTTGCTCATTAATATTTCTTGTGATTTACGGGAACAAATAATTATATTCCAATCAAGATCTTGACATTTAAATTATCTGAATAATATCCAGCTAAATTCTCCTCTATAATTAAACTAATAAGTAAGTTGTGACAAAAGTGTGAACAAAAGAGAAAATAAATAAATTCATTATTTAAAAAAAATCCTTTTTTGTGGGAAATCCCTGATACTGCAAATACCCTTTCTGTAGTTAAGTCCCAGTCAGATGTGCAGATTTGCTGCAGTTCAGTTCTTTGATGTTATAACATTTCTGGTTCAACATGAGTGTCAGAAAACGGAATGTTGTGTGGCTTTCATTTGAACATGCTGAGAACCAAAATAACTAATGTAATAAAAAACCTTGTTTAAACAACAAAAAAAACATGGTACAAATTAAAAAATCTGTCGTTTGGTTTGAATTTTTTTTTCAAACCCTAATTTAAATACACCCCTGACTAGGCAGGTTCATTTGACACCTCCCTATTATCTGACTTTTCGGCTTATTCGACGTTCTGCCGGCCTTTCTACGTCGGGTAAGCGTGACACCGCCTACACTTGTCTCGTGTATCGAAAGTCGATCATACATACATACTCCTTCAGACGAGCTGGGGCGGGGATTATATCGAGCCGGAGGTGGCGTGACGTCACAAGCCTAGTGTTGAACAACGCCTCTGCCTTCCCACAACAACCCGACTTACTTGGCTTGCACACAGGTAAGTTTGTTTGTTTGTTCGTTTCCTGGAAGCACTGGCAACTTGTGCGTTCACGCTTTTTTAAGCTTGCTATGACAATAGTTTAACACCCACCCGGTCCCAGCGTGGTTCTATCCATGGAATTCACCTGGAAGAGCTAAGTCGAGCGTAGTGTTTGTGTTAGTTCATTTCAGTTGAATTGAAAACTTTTATTGCTCAAACCATTGTGAACAACAGATGCGTTAAAATATATTCAAAGTATATTTAAAAATATATTAATTTTTAACTGTGTACATGGGCTAACATATGAAGGTTTTTCCAGGGACGGGGGGGGCATAACGTTTATCATTCCCATTTCACAGTTCTGATTTTGCGAGCAAAAGTGGGCACCTCAGAGACTCAGAGAGAGGCTTTTTATTTCCGGGGGGAGGGGGGGGGGTTGCTCTCCTGGCCCTACGCCCATTTGTGCATATATATGTTACTACTGACTATTAATTCACTAAGTATGTTGGAAAAAAACTAGACAAAAGTATGTTACAGAAAATTTTTTTTATAATGCCCGCTTATTTTAATTTCCAATAAAATAAAGCTGTATAACACCGAAAGACTTTGGTGGGACGACAGCTTTCAAATAATTTTAAAACCACCCAGCCCTGTGGTGGATATATATATATATATATATATATATATTGTCGCGGGTTGAAATTTTGCAGGGTTGTTGAAATCAAATTTAGGGACTTTACTGACGGGACTCTGGGCTGGCTGCTCTGTTCACTCGTCAGCGCAAGTGGCGTGACCATGTAATTGGGGCACGGGGCCGGCGCGGCGCGCTGCGGGCTTGCAGAATTTTGTTTGTTTGTTTGGCCGCGCGCTGGCGCAGCCACGGGCCGCAGTTACTGGGGCGCGCTGTCGTAACAAGCCGCGCGGTGTGGCCTGCACATTGGGGTAGAGGGGGGGTAGTCTTCCCAGATGTTCTAGTTAGTTGTTTAGTAAATTTGACTTCAATAACGAGCTTTTGTTATGGTAGGCGCGGCAGGGCGCGCGAATTTAAGCGCAAGTGAGTGGTGACTCGGGGCTCACTCAGGCGGAGGCTATGCGTCTCACCTGTGGTCACGAGTTGTTAGTTCGTTCGTGATGTAGGAATTCAAGCTTTCGGGCGGAAGCTATGGTCGACGCCAGAGGCCACGAGTCGTTTAATTTAAGTTAGGTCATAATGTAGTCATCTTCAAGCTTTCGGGCGGAGGCTATGGCCCTTGTCACTAGTCGTTTAGTTATAATTTTTAAAATGTAATGTTCGTTCGGATTTTAAGGGCAGGAGAGGCCCCTACGTTAGTTTTAAGTAATCGATCAAGAAAGGCTTTTCGGAAAATGTGAGTATGGACTTATCTTTGTTTTAATTTTAAGTATTAATTATGATTTGAGGTATTCGGAAGGACTAGGGAAGTGTTTAGTGAAGTTCTCTCATTCTCTCTCTTGTAAGGTCGTTCAATCGTTAATGAAGTAAAGAGATTATTGTTTTAAATTGTAATCCCGCTATTTAAATGTTCTTTAAAATGATGTTGAGTATTTGACTTTAAGAATAAAATAATTTTAATTAAGTATTATGTTATTTTGCAAAATCTCCTTAGTTCAGCTCTCACCAGACATCCTGTACGGGATGACGAACCTATGATCCTAGGTACAGTAAAGTATTTTATGAAGTTAAGACTAGTTGATGCCAAGCGAGTTGTTTCTATGTAAAGAGCTACGATTCTCGCCCCCCCCCCCTCTGAAGGTGCACGTGACAGAAATGGTGGAGGCGCCGGGTAGGTTCTATTTCTGGAGAGAGAGAGAGGTAGATTTTTATGTTTATTATTAAGTTAGTTTCAGCTTCTGATAGCAGGTTATTAAGAGTTTACTTGAGGAGAGGATTACGGAATTTTAGTCTATAGTGGAGGAAGTCTTTGAGATTTTTTTTTTGACGTAACAGATGTTTATTTGAGGATACTTGTAAGGATAAAGTTTATAGTGATAAGTTGTTTTAAGTCGTTGAATTTATTGTAGATTTATATCGGGGATTATTACGTGAGGAGAATACGTTATAAGTTAAATGCTTATTAGAGATAATGCAAGTGGTTTAATTTAATTGAAGTTCATTTTAAGATTGTAGGTTAAGAGAATTATAATTTAAAATAAAGTTTTTTGTCGTAAATAGGAATTATTTTCAAGAGAAGTTTGTTTTGTTTTCGTGCGCGTAGGAGACGAGACGTACGAATTAAATCAGTCGAGGGAAGGATAAACGTTAGAAAGGAATTAAAGAGAAAACGAGAGTTTATGTAAAAGAGAGTTATAGAATTTATAGTGATGTTTTGTTTTAATTAGAAAAATGTTGAGAGTTGTTTCAGAACGACACGTCAGTGGACGTGGCAGAGTGAACACGTGACGGGGAGGTGCTGAGACCTAGCGGAGAACGGAGGAACCGCAAACGAGGGTTGGCGCACCTGATGGAATTCGGTGACGTCACGGGCTCATACGGAGACGTGGACAGGCCGTGACCTTGTTTTGATCAGCTGTACGGTAACTTAGCGATAAGAAAATAGACTATTGGTTAAATAAATTTAAATTTAAGTGTGTTTTAGGAGAAGAGGAACTTTCAGTATGTAAGTAATTTAATTTAAGAAGTGTATGATGTATAGGCTAGAAGTGTTTCGTTGTAAGTTGTTTATGTTTTTGTTAGTTAAATTCTACCTCGGTTTTAAAAATATTTTTTTGGGATTTGTAAACAGTAATAAGGAGGTACACTATAAAATCAATAAGCATTGATAAAAGTGGAAGGATAGTTTTTGTGTGTAGAGGGAATTTACTCCAAGGGAACAGAGAGACAAAATTAATGTTTTCTTTAGGGCGAGGGACCCTAAGGTGAGGTGTTGTGTCCCTGGGAAGAAAGGGAATTGTAGCGCAGACCATAGGAGATGGGCTGACTACGTGAATTAAGGGTTAGGAGAATCCTGAGAGTTGTGAGTAGTTTGGGGCAGGAGTTCCCCATGGTAGTACCGAAGTGGCTATCCTGTATGGGATAGGGTACCATTTCAATGAAGTTTGTTGGTGGGGTTAGAGCCCCCTGTGTAGTGGGCCTATAGCAGATAGGCACTACAGTGAAATTTTTGGTTATTTTGTGAGGTAAATTCCCTGGAGGTTAAGTAAGATTGGATTCAGTTAGGAAGGAGGGAAATGAGAAACATTGCTGTAGAGAGTTAGTGTACTTGCCTAATGTGAAATTGAATTTTACTAAATTAATTTAGGAGAAAGTTTTGTTCGGTAAATAAATAATAATGGAAGATAGCTAGATAATTAATTAATTTTTTTTGAGTAAGGTGTTTTAAGTAATGAAATAAAATAAGGTGAAGTAATTTGAATAATTGGGGAGGAGTTTCTTTAAGAGTTTAGATAATTGTTTTTGAATTTATTGAGATATTCAACCAGTGAAGTTTGAGTGTGAGAGATACAGTGAGATTTTAAGGAAATCGGTTGTTTATTAATTAGGACAAATGAGATTTTATGATTAAGAGTCAGTAAGCATAGTTAAAATTTACGACATGATATTTGTTGACAGTTTACAGTTATTAAGGAGAAAACAGAGTAATCTATTTATTTTTATTTTAATGGTTTGAAGATAAGATTATGAATTTTTTTTGGAAGTTTCTTTGGCATGTTGGAATAATTTTTTTTGATTTTTAGAATTTACAGAGAAAATTTAATTGATTTACATTAGTTTGGAAGTATGGAGGTTTAGTGTTCGATTAGCCCTAACTTGATGGTCGGATCCCAAAAGAATGCCGTAAAACCGATAGCCATTTGAGAGGAATGCGGTAGGCGCTTGTGTAGAGAGGGGTTGTGGGAAAACTCCTTGGGACTGATGGCAGATCAGGGGCCCTAAATAGTGTGTGATGCTGTAAAACCAGTGCAGGGAAAGCCTGGTATGCTTAAATTTTTGGGCACAGGTTATGTAAACCTGGGGTTCCATGGGATTTAGTCATGTTAGCTGCTGTGAGACATTAAGATTTCCAGGCTCCATAGTAAATTCAATGTAAATTTTTGTTTTCTTAAAATAATAAATTTGTTTTTAATTTTTTTGAGATATTTGATTTGTAACAGTGAATACAGACCCCGAGGAATAAGAGTTGTCATGCTGTGAGAGGAGAAGGTGGTAGGCCTAAAAGGGTACAGGCACCACAGAGGTTATGTGCATTGCATAATTTAAATATAAGGAAACTTGAGAATTTGAAATTTTGTTGTTGGTTTGTACACCCATAAGAAGAGTATAGGCAGAATTTTTATTGTTATGAGATGTCTAATTTAATTGAAAAGAAGAAAGTTTAAAGATGCAAGGTAACATTATTATTGTAATAATTGAAAGAGATTAAGAGGTAGAGAGAAATAGGCAGTTTTTGTTTGTAAGTACTAAAGTTTACATATAGAAATTTAGTAACTAAGAATGAATAATAAGTTAAGTCTAGTGTAAAAGTTTTTTTTAAGTTTGTTAAGTTAAGAGTCACAAGTAAATTTTTTTTTAGAGAGAATGTCTTTGATAGGAAGTATTAGAAACTTATGGGAATTTTAGGGTAACATAAATAATGTAGGTAATGAATAATAAATAGATGGTAGGTCTTAAGTTAGGATTAACATTTGAAGCAGAATTTAATTAAGAAGAAGGAAAATAAATAGGCCTAATGAAAAGAACAAAAAAGGATTTTATGGTAAAGCATTTTTTTTAAGTAATAAACAATGAATAATAATGTTGTTTCAGGGTAATGTGTACTAATAATACAATTTTTTTTTAGGACCAAAGAACAGGAATTATGTAATTTAAATTAACATGTATTTTTGAAACTGTTACAGATTCCTTAAGATGAGCTGAGCAGCAGTCCAGTTTACAAGATGACAAGAGTTCGAGAGACAAGATACAAGATCACTGAAACAAGAGCCAAGACTGAAGATTCAAGAGAAGAGAAAGCTGGCAGCCATGGACTTACAAGTGGAGATTAATAAGGTCATGTAAAGTTTTATTTTTTTTTATGGAAGACAGTAACTGGAGTTTTTTTTTGTTATAAACATTATTTACAGAACTTTTTAGGTTATAGTAATGTAATGGAACTAGTGAGTTGTGGTAGCTGTCAAAAAGAACTAATACCTTAAGTTTAATTTTTAAAGTTAATTTTCTTAATTTACAGAGGGATTAGTAGTTTTTTTTTAAAACCTTATTTAGGTTGGAATTTAAATACAATAGCTTATTATAAATGTGTACGAACAGTTCAAGTTCACAGTACTGATAGGTAGGTCAGATGATCTTATTGATTTTGATGATTTGTTGTTTTGAGTTGATTTTTAAGTGTTGTGAATTAGACAATGAAATAGTTCTGAAAACTTAAATTATTTCAAGCTAAGAAATAGTAAAGTTAATTGTAACTCAAAGGACACCAGAATTTAATTTTTTTTTGAATTAGTAATGTTTGAAAATTTTATACTTTACAAGAAAGGTTATAAACAAACAGATCGGATGGAACAAGAATGCAGTAAATCACAATTTCATTTAGAATTATTGATTAGCTTTTGAGGTTATGAAGTAAAAGTAATTATAGTTTAAAAGTTTGAATAAAAAAAAAAATGTTTTTTTTTATTTGTTTGAAATAGAAAGTTTAAAAGTTAATTAGTCATGATCTAGGTGGGTGATGGGGTGGGAATTGGCCACTCTTTTTCCCTATAACCTCCCTAACATGGCCTTCTATTACATCTAACAGAAAAAAAAAAAGAAGAAAAAGAAGACTTATTATTAGTTAGAATGTTTTTTTATGAAGATACCTGATGAACTTTTTTTTATTGTTGGGAAGAATAGTAGCAAGATTAATCAGATGTTTTACTCAGAAGAAGAAGAAGAAGAAGATAAAGCAGTTTTATGACTCGACAAGCCAGAGATTGGTGTTTCCCCTCTGCGCTTCTATTGACTACGTTGTTTACTCTCATGGGATAGCTGGTTCGGCACCATGGAGAGAGATTGGTGGGCATTGTGGTTGCCCCCAGAAGAAAAGAAGAGTAGAAGAGGTTATGGGTGGGTCATGTGAACTGACCTTCAACCCAGGTACTTCGTGGGGACTATTTGCTGTATAGAGAAGATCAAGACTCAAGAGTTAGGGAAAATCATTTGAGGTCATGTTTCCCTTCCTTAAGTTTTTCCTATCAAATTATTTGCCTGATTAGATTATGCTAAGGGTGGGATACTTTATGTTAGCAGTTGAATTAATTAATTTTATTTTTTTTGTGTGTTTACATCCTTGCCCATCGATTGCAGTTTAGTAGTTAGTTTTGTATTTGTCAGGCGTGATGGTAATGCCTGTTGATGATGTTTCAGAATTGTAATCTGTTCGTGATGAGGATGGCACAACTCCGAAGCAGATGTGGGGAGAAGTTGTGAGCTGCCCTGGAAGCCAGTCCAGTAGCTGTTGGAGTTGAGTGGTGTTTGCTGATGGCCAGCCCAGGGAGCTACTCTTCTCGACAACACTGACTTCGAGGAGTTGCACCAACCTTCACGAGATAAGAGTTTAATTAATTGAAACACTGTAAGGACACTTAATTTTTTTTGAAGAACGAAAGAAGTATGGTAATAAATGGAAACCGAAAAAAAAAAATAATAATAATTATCAAGAATTTGCACATTGTTTAACGAATACTGAGAAACTAAGAACAGTAATTTAATTTGTAAAGAGAGCTTCACTAACAGAACAATTTTTTTTAGAATTGAGAACTCGAGCCTCTGAAGGTTCCTGTGAGAACAAACCAGATAAAAGTTTTACATTTAATTTTATGAATACTTGTTGTTTTAAAATAAATCTTATGCAGAATCTAGATGTATGTTCAGACAGCAAGGAACTAAGAAAATTATTATTTTTGTGAAATGAGGAATTTATAGTTATGGTTTAATGGAAAAAGACAATTTGTAATTTTGAGGTAGCTCGATGGGGCTCGAGCTCTGTGAGGGGAGGGTTATGTCGCGGGTTGAAATTTTGCAGGGTTGTTGAAATCAAATTTAGGGACTTTACTGACGGGACTCTGGGCTGGCTGCTCTGTTCACTCGTCAGCGCAAGTGGCGTGACCATGTAATTGGGGCACGGGGCCGGCGCGGCGCGCTGCGGGCTTGCAGAATTTTGTTTGTTTGTTTGGCCGCGCGCTGGCGCAGCCACGGGCCGCAGTTACTGGGGCGCGCTGTCGTAACAAGCCGCGCGGTGTGGCCTGCACATTGGGGTAGAGGGGGGGTAGTCTTCCCAGATGTTCTAGTTAGTTGTTTAGTAAATTTGACTTCAATAACGAGCTTTTGTTATGGTAGGCGCGGCAGGGCGCGCGAATTTAAGCGCAAGTGAGTGGTGACTCGGGGCTCACTCAGGCGGAGGCTATGCGTCTCACCTGTGGTCACGAGTTGTTAGTTCGTTCGTGATGTAGGAATTCAAGCTTTCGGGCGGAAGCTATGGTCGACGCCAGAGGCCACGAGTCGTTTAATTTAAGTTAGGTCATAATGTAGTCATCTTCAAGCTTTCGGGCGGAGGCTATGGCCCTTGTCACTAGTCGTTTAGTTATAATTTTTAAAATGTAATGTTCGTTCGGATTTTAAGGGCAGGAGAGGCCCCTACGTTAGTTTTAAGTAATCGATCAAGAAAGGCTTTTCGGAAAATGTGAGTATGGACTTATCTTTGTTTTAATTTTAAGTATTAATTATGATTTGAGGTATTCGGAAGGACTAGGGAAGTGTTTAGTGAAGTTCTCTCATTCTCTCTCTTGTAAGGTCGTTCAATCGTTAATGAAGTAAAGAGATTATTGTTTTAAATTGTAATCCCGCTATTTAAATGTTCTTTAAAATGATGTTGAGTATTTGACTTTAAGAATAAAATAATTTTAATTAAGTATTATGTTATTTTGCAAAATCTCCTTAGTTCAGCTCTCACCAGACATCCTGTACGGGATGACGAACCTATGATCCTAGGTACAGTAAAGTATTTTATGAAGTTAAGACTAGTTGATGCCAAGCGAGTTGTTTCTATGTAAAGAGCTACGATTCTCGCCCCCCCCCCCCTCTGAAGGTGCACGTGACAATATATATATATATATATATATATATATATATATATCAATGTATTTATTGTTTCCCTCAAAGTAACCTTTTTTTATGTTGTTCCATTTATAATTACACTCGGAGTTAATCAGGTTTTAACAAGCGCTACCTTCTGTTCACTGTCTTGAAAACCGCGTTTCTTTGCGAAATGATTGACAAGTAATCGCCGTAACACAGATCTTACTCGTATCGTCTGTGTCGTGTAACTTGTCTTAAATCTAAGTCTTTTAAGTATCAACAGTGTCGTACTTATCCTTCTGTAACCGTTGTTCTGTCAACAGTGTTAGTAAACATTTTCATTTGGTTGTCAGTGTTTGAAATAAACATTATGTAATGCTTCAGTGAGATTTGGGAAATGGTTAGTATTGGTACTACTACTACTACTACACTTGAGAATCGTCAAATTTGAGTCGAGTCACGTGACATAGACTATAAAAGTTTTATAGATTCGCTTGTCAATTTGTTGACTACGATATGCGAGATATTCTCAGTCTCATGACTGGGCCAATAAGATGTATGGAACATCATGATTCTCCGTGAAAGAAACGATCTTTTATACAGTTGTACCAACAGTAGAAGTGAAAATATGATGTATTATTTCGAGGGCTACCTTCACGTGAAATAATTTCGTGAAACACAAATGGCTCCAAAGTTCATTCCAGCTTCACAAAATTCATCATGAACATATAACATGCCCTACAACTGTTCCACATGACATCAAATGTTATAAACAGTAGGTAAATATTTTAACGTCGTGTTGACTAAAATAATAGCTTAGATATCCCAAAGTTATAGATACCTATTTCACATAAAATGTACGTGCCAACTTTTTTTTTTTTCCAAACACCAGCTCCTTGACTACTTTTTTTTCGCCGATCCTAGCCAATCAGTATAGAAACGTAGCAGAGATTTACACATTGTCTTGAAGTTAACGTGCAGTCTGTTGTTGCGCAAAATCTACTTTGTCTATACATAACCCATCTCAACGATTTGTCAGAGTACCTTTAATCTATGTGTGTTTTCATATATACATACTTGGATTAAAGGTACTCTGACAAATCTAAACCTTCAGAAGATTTGCGAGATTTTCATTGGCCCATTTGTAAACCAAAGTATACTTAATAGTCCTAAATTTCACTTTTTTATATGGAATCGAGTAACCTTACCAATTTTAGAAACACAACCTGCGTGCTCGTGGCAACTGAAGTGCTTCCACCTCTACCTTTCCAGACCACAACTTGCTAAAATTAAGTTTTCTTAATAAAAATACAAAATTTTTGGGGGGGGGGGGGGCAAAGTGGGTAAACACTAGCCCCGTCTCTCTCTGTGTGGCGAGCACTTTTAGTTGGAAACTCCGTATGCTCCTTTTCATCTCCCCCTCTATTTATTTTAAAGAACGTTTGAAAAGACTAACCTGTCACAACCAAACTTTCTGTGTCACTCTCCCCCCTCCCTTTTCCTTTTTTCTCCCTATTATCGTCGTTACTCCGTTCCACCTCTTCTTATCTTTTTATCGTTAACCCCGCAAGCTTGTGTACTAAAATGTACGTTTCCAGTTTTCCCACTTTCTTGAGGTTTTTTGGCTGTGCTGAATAATTTAGTTGTTTTTTTCAGAGACAATGTGTTGTCATTTATTATTTCGCGGTTATCTTAAAATTTATTGTTAACTCATTTATTAAGTTTTCAATTTACGCTTATTTTATTATTAATTTCCTTTGCTTGAATATTTTTGTTGTTGTGTGCATATAACCGGCAGCCAGGTCGCTCAAGGAAAAACTGTCTTACGTAGTAAATTCTGATTTATTTGTTATATTAATGTTTTTTATCCGGATGACGAGATGTAACTAAAGCTCCCGAGAACCCGTTTCCCCACTTCACAGTCGACGAAGTGGAACGCCGCTGAGATCTAACAGCAGCGGAAATCCAGCCGGACCTCGGGTCGCCGTGTCTCAGATAACCCGGCCGAGCCGACAAGAGTTGGTCGTTACGCGGCGTGATGCGCAAGTCTTGTTCTGCACGTGCGCCGCTTCCTGTGTGTCACGGTGCCTCCCCTTCGCCCCCGGAGAGGGCTCGCCCCTACCCCATCGCTCCCCTCCTTTTGATCACGACGCATGCGCAAGACGTCGCGTCAGTGGATACTCGAGTTTCAAGCTTCGGGCTTTCCCGCTGGTCGCTATGCATCTTCAGACGAATCAAGCACGTGATGGTCCGTCGATAAACAAACCAGGTACGTTAATGCTAGTCCAAAAATCAATTCGTCTCGAAATTGATTCATTTTTTTCCTCCTGTTGGTTGCAGAGTTTACTCATAATTAGGAAATCTCGTTTATTAGAAGAAATTTCCTCACAAAAAAAAGTGTGACCTCAATTATTTTTTTTCTCCAGTGGTGTTTGGTGACACGCGGTGTTTGTTCAGCATTCTCTTTTATGTGCTTTAATCAAGGGGCCCGTCTAGTCGGGGTGTATGTGTGTTAGGCGGGATGATAAGCGCGATGCTCGCTGGTGCTTCTAGCGCGGTGTCGCCTCTAAGCGCAAGGCTGTGAAATGGCGCACAGTCTTCTCGTCGTGCTTAGGATAACTGTGAAATCTGAGCGACGACCATAACATGATATTGCGGAGAAACGAAGATAAAGGTGTAATGCAAGTCCCTTAAGTGCTTTCAATAATCTGCACTGGTTTTTTTACGCCTAAAAAACACGTATTTTAGCCAGTTTTACTCTTTTAGAAATACAGTTTGAAAACTTAATTCGAAATCAAAAGTACTTTTCGGCCCCTCAGAGAATTCTTAAATGCTTTTCCTAAACAGACCCTACTCGGATATCTTGAGTAGTTATCAAATCGCGTTTTTCCTGGATCTCTGCGCACCGTATGTGTGCCCGGGCATTCGTTACCATTAACATCGGCAGTTGTTTAGTTTAATTTTTAGTTCAGTGTTTTCTTTGAAATTCTTTCATTGCCGTGAACATCACTTAACAATCAGTGGCCCTGATTTTGGACATCTATTTCAAACCGAGTGTTGTGAGTGTTGCGCACATGCCAGGCGTCGAAGTATTTCGTTCTAAATTATATACTGGTTTGTCTCGAAATCGGTGGCGTAAAGGTTGGTACAACAAGGTGACATTTTCCGTTACCTTCATATGACATGTTAATAATCAGCCTTTAAAAACGACGTTATACCTCGCTGTTTCGTATTTTGCGGGGATGTAATGTTTGAGGGATTAAATTTTTGATTTTTCATTTCTTTTTTAAAGAAAAACAAATAAAAATTTTAAAATCACTTTGTAGCTCTCAGTATATACCATTCTTCCTTTTCCTAGATTTTGCTGATGTAATAAAGTTTCAAACATTAGCCCTTTGTTGTGTTAACTGACGAACGTTAGTACACACAATTAGCTAGAAGCCTTTGTGAAAATAATTCTTCTCCCTTAATATTATAGCGTTATGTAAAAATTACCTACATTTTATGTAATTTGTATTCCAGAGGATTAAAACTTTAACAATAAATTAAAAAGTCCATTACTTCAAAGGCTGAACTAGAGCAACAGTAATACAAATATAACAGCATGGCATGGCATATCTTTTGATGAATATTTGGCTGGTCGTTTATTGGCTGTTTATTCTTGGACAATGACTGGCGAATTGCGATCCGCCGCACTGCTGTCTTGTTGGCGTGGGCGGCTGGAGCTTGCGATTGCGATGAACATGATGGTTTCGCTTCTGGATGCTTAGCTATTCTGGCTTGAGTTCCACGAGCGGCCTCGAATAAATACTACCTATTGTAGCCGTTACCATGGTGCGATTTCAGGAAAAATTTTATATATATATATTTTCATTTCATGGTACATATCCAAAACCATCTTCAACTCAAAGATTTATATATATATATATATATATATATATATATATATATATATATATATCACAATTTTGTGGACACGATAACTGTCGCAGTTTTTCACTAATCACTTCCAAACTGATACATAAATTCTAGTAGTGAAAATCTCGGTTTAGTTCGTTAATGGGGAAAATCCGACAAAAAGGGTAGAAATGGGGAAGGTATTTTGAAAAACAGAAAAATCGCTGCAACTCCCATAATATGGAAAATATCACATATATTTTAACGTTTGATAATTCATAGCTCATAGGAGTAATACCAAAATATTTTTTCTGAATAAGTTTTTTGATACGACCAACCATAACTGCAAGGGGTTGAAAAAAAAAGGGTTGGAGGACAACAAAAGTCATAACTCCCTTCGTAGACACAATATCAAATACGTTCAAATTGTTTGTATATAATAAATTTTATCTAAAACTTTTGTCTGAAACAATTTTTGATGAGACGAACCATTGTTACAGGTGTTGAAAAAAAATAAAGGAATA